>NC_057814.1:105560401-105563352 GCF_018294505.1 Triticum aestivum | reverse complement strand
GAGACGGAGACGACGGGCGGCGGCGCAAGATGGCGACGACGGGGACGGTGACGATGGGCGGCGGGGGCGACGGCGTGTGGCAGGGGCGGCGAGGGCGGCGGGGCCGACGAGGGTGGCGCGCGATGGGCGACGGTGCGGCGGCGGCGGCGATCTCGCGCGAAGAAGTTGGAGAAGAAGTGGTGGTTGATGAAACTGAATTTTTCGTAAGTGCCATATATATAAGAGGGGCCTTTAGTACCAATTGGAGCCACCAATCGGTACTAAAGGCCAATTTTGGCAAGGTCAAGCGGCGGGAAACGGCCCCCTTTGGTACCGGTTCATGACTCCAACCGGTACCAAAGGCCAACCCATTACTACCGGTTGGAGTCACCAACCGGTACTAATTGTTGTGCGCTGCCACCCGCGGTGCACAATGTTTAGTCCCACCTCGCCGAGCGAAGGACAGCCGCACTGGTTTATAAACCTAGCCGCGGCTGCTACTTCGAACTCCTCTATATAGCAGGCTTCTGGGCCTAACTATGGCGCGCTGCCCTGTGAGCCTGCTGGCCCTTCTGGGCCTGAATTTGCACACCCTAGGTCTGGCAGGCCCACTGGGCAGCGCCCCAACAAATTTTTATATAGTTTTTTTTCTTTTCTGCATTATTTATTTTCTTCTATTTATTTTTGAGTAATTTTATATAGTTTTTTCTTTTCTACTTTATTTATTTTCTTGTATTTCTTTCTGAGTAGTTTTTTTTGCTGTATTTAGTTTCTTTGTGAATATTTTTGCTTTAGCTCTCTAAACAAATTGGTAAATGACTGAAAAATAGCAAATGATGTCAGAACATGTTGGAAATTGATGACGTCGCTTTGAATGCTGCAAACTGAATGCAAAAAGGCTGGAGTTCAAATAAGTTTAAAAATCACTGAAGTGCCCGTGTAACAGATGAGTTCTCGTCCGAAACCCTGATACTACGAAATAGATTATCCAGTTTGTACACGAAGTGCATCCAGTTTTTGCCGTGACCCCTTCTACTCTTTCGCACATGCTATGCGGGTGAAATGATGATACCATGCCAAGTTCCAACAATCTCAGAGTTCATTTTGTAGTGATTTTCAATTTCACGGTCATTTAGCTCTCTAAAAAAATCGGTAAATGACTGAAAAATAGCAAATGATGTCAGAACGTGTTGGAAATTGATGACGTCGCTTCGAATACTGCATACTACACGCAAAAAAGTCTGGAGTTCAAATAAGTTTAAAAAACATTGAAGTGCCCGTGTAGCAGATGAGTTCTCGTCGAATCCCTGATACTCCGAAAGAGATTGTCAAGTCTGTACACGAAGTGCGTCCAGTTTTTGCCGTGACCCTATCTACTCTTTCGCACATGCTATGCGGGTGAAATGATGATACCATGCCAAGTTCCAACATTTTCAGAGTTCATTTTGTAGTGATTTTCAATTTCATGGTCATTTAGCTCTCTGAACAAATCGGTAAATGACTGAAAAACAGGAAATGATGTCAGAACGTGTTGGAAATTGATAACGTCGCTTTGAATGCCGCATACTGAACGCGAAAAAAGTCTGGAGTTCAAATAAGTTTAAAAAACAGTGAAGTGCTCGTGTAACAGATGAGTTCTCGTCCGAAACCCTGGTACTCCGAAAGAGATTGTCTAGTTTGTACACGAAGTGCGTCCAGTTTTTGCCGTGACCCTCTCTACTCTTTCGCACATCCTATGCAGGTGAAATGATGATACCATGCCAAGTTCCAACATTTTCAGAGTTGATTTTGTAGTGATTTTCAATTTCACGGTCATTTAGCTCTCTAAACAAATCGGTAAATGACTGAAAAACAGCAAATGATGTCAGAACATGTTGGAAATTGATGACGTCGCTTTGAATGCTGCATACTAAACGCAAAAAAGTGTGGAGTTCAAATAAGTTTAAAAAACATTGAAGTGCCCGTGTAACAGATGAGTTCTCGTCCGAAACCCTGATACTCAGAAAGAGATTGTTAGTTTGTACACGAAGTGAGTCCAGTTTTTGTCGTGACCCTCTCTACTCTTTCGCACATGCTATGCGGGTGAAATGATGATACCATGCCAAGTTCCAACATTTTCAGAGTTCATTTTGTAGTGATTTTCAATTTCACGGTCATTTAGCTCTCTATACAAATCGGTAAATGACTGAAAATATGAAATGATGTCAGAACGTGTTGGAAATTGATGATGTCGCTTTGAATGCTGCATACTGAACGCAAAAAAGTCTGGAGTTCAAATAAGTTTAAAAAACATTGAAGTGCTCGTGTAACAGACGAGTTCTCGTCCGAAACCCTAATACTCTGAAAGGGATTGTCCGGTTTGTACACGAAGTGCGTTCAGTTTTTTCTGTGGCCCTCTCTACTCTTCAGCACATGCTATGCGGGTGAAATGATGATACCATGCCAAGTTCCAACATTTTCAGAGTTCATTTTGTAGTGATTTTCAATTTCACGGTCATTTAGCTCTCTAAACAAATCGGTAAATGACTGAAAAACAGCAAATGATGTCAGAACGTGTTTGAAATTGATGACGTCACTTTGAATGCTCCATACTGAATGCGAAAAAAGTTTGGATTTCAAATAAGTTTAAAAAACATTGAAGTGCTCGTGTAACAGATGAGTTCTCGTCCGAAACCCTAGTACTCCGAAAGAGATTGTCCAGTTTGTACACGAAGTGCGTCCAGTTTTTGCCGTGACCCTCTCTACTCTTTCGCACATCCTATGCGGGTGAAATGATGATAACATGCCAAGTTCTAAAATTTTCAGAGTTCATTTTGTAGTGATTTTCAATTTCACGGTCATTGAGCTCTCTAAACAAATCGGTAAATGACTGAAAAACAGCAAATGATGTCAGAACATGTTGGAAATTGATGACGTCGCTTTGAATGCTGCATACTAAACGCAAAAAAATTCTGGAGTTCAAATAAGTTTAA
>NC_057814.1:105559701-105560262 GCF_018294505.1 Triticum aestivum | reverse complement strand
TTTCACGGTCATTTAGCACTCTATACAAATCGGTGAATGACTGGAAACAGGAAATGATGTCAGAACGTGTTGGAAATTGATGATGTCACTTTGAATGCTGCATACTGAACACAAAAAAAGTCTGGAGTTCAAATAAGTTTAAAAAACATTGAAGTGCTCGTGTAACAGACGAGTTCTCGTCCGAAACCCTGATACTCTGAAAGGGATTGTCCGGTTTGTACACGAAGTGCGTCCAGTTTTTTCTGTGGCCCTCTCTACTCTTCAGCACATGCTATGCGGGTGAAATGATGATACCATGCCAAGTTCCAACATTTTCAGAGTTCATTTTGTAGTGATTTTCAATTTCACGGTCATTTAGCTCTCTAAACAAATCGGTAAATGACTGAAAAACAGCAAATGATGTCAGAACGTGTTTGAAATTGATGACGTCACTTTCAATGCTCCATACTGAATGCGAAAAAAGTTTGGATTTCAAATAAGTTTAAAAAACATTGAAGTGCTCGTGTAACAGATGAGTTCTCGTCCGAAACCCTAGTACTCCGAAAGAGATTGTCCAGTTTG
>NC_057814.1:105508060-105559403 GCF_018294505.1 Triticum aestivum | reverse complement strand
GTGTTGGAAATTGATGATGTCACTTTGAATGCTGCATACTGAACGCAAAAAAAGTCTGGAGTTCAAATAAGTTTAAAAAACATTGAAGTGCTCGTGTAACAGACGAGTTCTCGTCCGAAACCCTGATACTCTGAAAGGGATTGTCCAGTTTGTACACAAAGTGCGTCCAGTTTTTGCCGTGACCCTCTCTACTCTTTCGCACATGCTATGCGGGTGAAATGATGATACCATGCCAAGTTCCAACATTTTCAGAGTTCATTTTGTAGTGATTTTCAATTTCACGGTCATTTAGCTCTCTAAACAAATCGGTAAATGACTGAAAAATAGCAAATGATGTCAGAACGTGTTGGAAATTGATGACGTCGCTTTGAATGCTGCATACTAAACGCAAAAAAAGTCTGGAGTTCAAATAAGCTTAAAAAACATAAAAGTGCCCGTGTAACAGATGAGTTCTCGTCCGAAACCGAAACCCTGATACTCCGGAAGAGATTGTCCAGTTTGTGCACGAAGTGCGTCCAGTTTTGCAGTGAGTGGAGAGAGTGAGGGGCGGCCGGCGGGGGAGGACCGGCGTGGGGGATTGAGGGGGAGACCGAGTGACTGGAGAGAGTGAGGGCGTAAACATGTAAAAATATACATAAAAAATACATTGATTATCAATGATCTTTTTGTGTACAATCTGAATTGTCAATATGAGTCCTCAACGGTTTAGAAACCGGTGAAGACTTATATTGAGACCACAAATTCTACACATAGAGTTCAATGAAGACCAAGTGCTTGTGATAGTTTGACAAGTAACATATTTAAGGTGGTAAAAATCTTGCTAGGGGAGCGAGGTGGGACTAAAAACAGCCTGCCACAACCTCTTTACTACCGCTTCGTGGCTTTACTACCGGTTCATGCCACGAAGCGGTACTAAAGGGGCTGGCCGGGCCCTAGCCTCCTTAGTACCGGTTCGTGCATGAACCGGTACTAAAGGTTCGCACTGAACCGGTACTAAATATCTCCTCCCGCCTAGCCGTTTGAACTGACACTAATGGACACATTAGTGCCAGCTCAAATGCAAACCGACACTAATGTGTCTCACATTTGACCCTTTTTCTACTAGTGAGTTGCGTCATAATCACGTGGCAGTCATGCGACTTTAGGTTTTGGAACTTTTTCTCTGCCATATTTATTATTCCCTTTATATTCGACGAGAAGCCAGAAGGGACCTGTTGGGGATATTACCACTGGGCGTAAACCGGCCAGGAGAGGCCGGGTTAACCCCATAAGTAGTTCATCTATATCTGAAGTCCATGAAGACAGACGGTGATGCTTTATGGAGGCCAGGGCCCAAAGACGGTTTATGGCCTGTAGACATAAACCGGCATTGATATGTAAACTTGTATTGTAAGGTAGAAGTAGCAGAGACCGAGACGGACACGATTATGAGACGGCCTCGGGATTCTGTAAACCGACGGGCATCAACCCATGTATATAAGGGGACGACCCGGCGGCGGTTCAAGGACAACAGACAACAACTCGCTACTCAGGAAAAGCGTATTCGCTCCCTGGTCATCGAAACCCCAGCAATTCCATCACAACTAGACGTAGGCTTTTACCTTCATCGTAAGGGGCCGAACTAGTATAAAAACTCTCTTGCGTCCCTTGTCCACTTTAACCCCTTTAAGTCCTTTCTCTAGGATATCTGTCGTGACAAAACCACGACAGTTGGCGCCCACCGTGGGGCCATCGCACGATGGTTTCAAGTTCTTGGAGGGCAACTTCGAAGGACTCAAGGGTTACGCATTGGGTCGGATGACCAAGAGTCGTCGCGGCAAGCTCTACATCGACGATGCAGGCTGGGGCCCCGAGGCTGGCTCAATCGAGTACGGGTACCGGGTCCCCTTTGGTGGCATACACGTTTTTATTGGCAAGATCGGCGAACCGGGCCCTGAGCCAGACATCTGCACCGACCTCGTCGAAACGGCTCAGCGTGCGAGATCTGCCCGGGTCAAGCCTATCATGAAGCGTGCCTTCGTGGGAGCTATCCATGGAGGGGAATCTGAGGATAGATCGGAATCTGGTGGTGAGACCGTCGTTTATTCCAGCGACAAGTCATCGACCGGAGAGACCGAGTCGTTATATCAGTTATAAGATGGGCGGATTGGGGGCTGTTCCGATGGCGACAGTATTCCGGACCCCTTTGATCTGCCAAACCGGGTTGCGATCTTCATGGCCGGTACGCAACCGGCGCTCCACTCTTCGACTGTAGCGGCGATGGTTTCCGGATCGGCAGCGGCAACAGCGGCCGGGGCAGGCGGCCCTGTCCGACTGCCAGCTCAGGTTCTATCTTATTTGTTTGACGCATTGGCAACGCTGATGGCGGAGGTTAACCCGGCCTCTCAGGATGCACACAATGCGGAAATCGTGAAGGTGAAAGATCAGATCACCCAGGCCAAAGCCGACTTAGCAGCTGAGGATACCAGGATAGCCGCGGAGCGGGCCGCTTTGGATGCACAAGCTTACCGGATTATGCTGGACCAGAGTTCGTCGAACGAAGTCCTGAAGAGGAGGCACCGATCTCGCCTGCCGCCGGTTTATGACGCTAGAAATCTCTTTAACACCCCAGGAGCAGGGACCAGTAATCCGCCGGTGGTAAACCGGGCGGAGGCACCTGGAGCAGGGGCGCCGGTTCAGCCACATTTGGTGGATCCGCCTCGTGAGAACAACATTGTAACACCGCATGTCCCCACACCACCGGGTCATTACTCTAACCCGATGGACAAAATTGTCGCTGCCGCTTCACGGCTGGCGGCCATCCCGATCGAAGGTGATTCTCCGGCGGCGGTCGAGACGCGTTGGGTTAAGGAGCTTCTTCAGACAGCCTTGGTTCAACATGAGGCTTATTCATATAGTCGCGATCGGATTCATTCCACTCCCCGTCCAAGCCGGAGTTACAGCAGGCGTATGGATGAACCGGCAGTGTCAAGCAATGCGCGGAACCGTGATCCGCCCCGTGGCAATAACCCGGCGGGTGGTGCTGGCGATGCTCAGGAGGTGGTGGACCGGGCTCGGGCACGCAGAGAGGCCGAGTTAGCGGCGCAGCATGAAGCCCGTCAGCTTACTCCGGTTCGTCCAACCACATCGGTAGAACCAGGAGTTACCTCTAGTTCTTTGGGAGTGTCGTGTCTCGTCCTGGCGTTACGCAATGTGTGCCTGCCCAAGGATTTCAAGGGCCCGCGCAAGGTGCCGAATTACACCGCCGATTTATCCCCCGAAACATGGGTCGAAAGCTATGAGATGGCCATGGAGATGCTGGATGTGGACGATGCGGCATGTGCGAAATACTTCACCATGATTCTAGAAGGAACGGCCCGCACTTGGCTAAAGAGCTTACCGGCTAATTCTATCAGGTCATGGGCCGAGTTGAGAGCCCGGTTTATTCAGAATTTCAAGGATACATGCAAGCAGCCCATGTCTATTGTGGACTTAGCTGCCTGTGTCCAGGAGGAAGGAGAGTCAACAACCCATTGGGTGCGCCGGGTTTAGGAGATTTTGCATTCATCGGACCGCATCAACGCTGACACCGCAGTTTTAACATTGGAAGGCAATTGCCGGTTTGAACCCCTGAAGTTGAAATTGGGACGGCTCAAACGTCATTGTAATGACATGGGAACCCTCATGGCTGCACTGGTGAAGTATGCCAACTCTGATAGTACCAAGGATCTCGAGTCTGACGATGATAAGACAGGGAAGGGAAAAAAGAGCGGCAACGCCAAGGGGCAGCACCACAACCCGACGGGTCATGGAAACGGCGGCAAGCGTAAGGCGGACCACGGTTTAGACTTTGTGGCTAATACTAATACACATGACAAGGGCCAGCGGCGTAAGGGTAAACCGCCCCAGCGCGGTGGAAGGCCAAGTCCTAATCCGGACCGTTTGTCTTATCTGTTGAACCAGCCCTATCCAAAGCATGGGACGAAGGAGGACCCGTCCACGCAGCTCTGGAAAGATTGTTACATCATGCAATAGTTCAAAAATACTGATTCTTTCCGGTATGATCATGGACCAGGAGGCGGTTCGAGCCCCGGCTCTCATGGGCCGGGTTATGGCGGAGGAAATTCCGGTACAGGCTTCCATGGTAATCAGGGTGGACATAACAATCAAAGTAATCAGGGTAACCAAGGTGGCTATAATCATCAGGGCAATCAGCAGCAGCAGTTGTCGGGTTACCAGAGCAACCCGAAGTAGTTGAATAGCGGACAGTATCATGTCTTCACCATTAGCTTGGACAGGCACGATCTGAAGCTTCGTAAAAGGGCGGTGAATGCCGTTCAACCGGCGGTCCCCCGATACTTACGCTGGTCTGAACAGCCTATTGTGTGGAGTCGAGAGGATCATCCACCCCGGATTGATAATCCGGGTCATCTGGCATTGGTGGTGGCACCCCAGGTGGGAGGCTATAAGTTCACCAAGGTACTCATGGACGGAGGGAGTATTATCAATATCCTTTATCATGAAACTTTCTGTCGCATGGGGTTAACAGACAAAAATCTTAAACCGTCCAACACGGTGTTCCATGGTGTGGTGCCTGGTAAATCGGCGTATCCTATTGGTAAGATAGCTCTGGATGTGGATTTTGGAGATGAGCATGACTCAAGATCAGAAACTTTGACCTTTGAAGTGGTGAAAATCAAAAGCCCGTATCATGCCCTATTTGGACGGCCAGCTTATGCTAAGTTTATGGCACGGCCTTGTTATGTCTATTTGCAGCTCAAGATGCCGGGTCAGAAGGGAACTATAACCATGCATGGGAGCCGCAAGATTGCTCTGGAGTGTGAAGAAGGTGATGCGGCTTATGCTGAGTCGGTTTGTGCAACAGAAGAGTTGAAGTTTTACAAGGACAATGTTGATCAGGCAGATATGACTTCGTTGAAGAAACCAACTACAGTGCATGATCCAGCCCTGAATTTTAAATCGGCTGATGAGACTAAGCTTGTTGACTTCGTGCCTGGCGATTCATCCAAGCAGTTTAGCATTAGCGCTAACTTGGATCCGAAATAGGAAAGCGCGCTCATTGAGTTCATCCGTGAGAATCGGGACATCTTTGCATGGAAGCCTTCTGACATGCCAGGTGTACCGAGAGAACTCGCTGAGCACACTCTCAATGTTGATCCCAAGTATAAATCGGTCAAGCAGTTTCTCCGCCGGTTCAATGAAGAAAGACGCAAAGCTATTGGAGAAGAAGTAGCCAGGCTCTTGGCGGCTGGATTTATCGTTGAAGTATTCCATCCTGAGTGGTTGGCTAATCCGGTGCTGGTCCTTAAAAAGAACGGCACTTGGCGTATGTGTGTGGACTACACAGATCTCAACAAAGCTTATGCAGCAGATCCTTTTGCCCTCCCCCGTATTGATCAAATTATTGATGCTACGGCGGGTTGTGAGCGTTTACATTTTTTGGATGCATATTCTAGTTATCATCAGATCAAAATGGCAGTTAAGGACCAGGAGAAGACAGCTTTCATGACTCCCTTTGGAGCCTTCTGCTATGTGTCCATGCCCTTTGGGCTCAAGAGTGCCCAGGCGACGTATCAATGGTGTGTGCAGAATTGTCTTCATAAACAGATCGGCCGCAATGTTCACGCCTATGTGGATGATATTGTGGTAAAATCAAGGAGGAAGGAGACATTGATTGATGACTTGAAGGAAACCTTTGATAACCTGCGGGTTTATAAAATGATGCTTAATCCGGCCAAGTGTGTCTTTGGTGTACCTGCAGGCAAGCTCTTGGGCTTTTTGGTGTCTAACAGGGGCATTGAAGCTAATCCGGAAAAGAACAAAGCCATCACCTCCTTGGCTAAACCGAAGTGTATCAATGATGTTCAATGCCTGGCAGGCCGGATTGCCGCATTGAGCCGGTTTGTCAGTCGCCTTGGCGAGAAGGCCATCCCTTTGTATCAGATGCTGAAGAAAACGGATAACTTCATCTGGAGTGACGCCGCTAATGAAGCATTTGAGGACATAAAGCGGCAGCTCGCTAATCCGCCGGTTCTTGCTGCTCCGGTTGACAAAGAGCCATTGTTGCTATATGTGGCAGCCAACGCCCGGGCTGTTAGTGTGGCTATTGTGGTGGAGCGCAAGGAGGCCGAAAAGGAATATACGGTTCAACGGCCGGTCTACTATATCAGTGAGGTACTTATTGAGTCCAAGCAGAGGTACCTGCATTGGCAAAAATTGGTGTATGTGGTTTTTATGGCAAGCCGAAAGCTTAAGCAGTATTTCCAATGTCATCCCATCACGGTGGTCAGCTCTGCTTCGTTGGGAGATATAATCCAGAACAGGGAAGCAACTGGCCGGATTGCTAAGTGGGCTATAGAGCTCGGGCCTCACGGGTTGAAATACATACCCCGAACGGCGATCAAATCTCAGGCACTTGTCGATTTCATCAATGATTGGACAGAACTACAAGCGCCAGAAGAGAAGCCGGATCATACTTATTGGACTATTCATTTTGATGGGTCCAGGCAATTGGAGGGCTCGGGGGCTGGAGTCGTATTAACTTCCCCACGAGGTGATAAGTTTGATATGTTCTCCGTTTAATGTTCCCTTGCACTAACAATGCAGCTGAATATGAGGCTTTACTCCATGGTCTTCGAATGGCTAAGGAGATGAACCTAAGCCGAGTTAAGTGCTTCGGTGACTCGGAACTGGTGGCTCAACAAGTGTCCGACACTTGTGATTCCAAGGACCCACTCATGGCAGCATATCATCGTGAGGTGGATATTGTTGCAGGTCACTTTAAAGGTTATCAGGTGGATCATGTGGACCGGCGGAAGAATGAAGCGGCTAACGCTTTCAGCTGCCTGGGTTCCCAACATAAACTGGTTCCACCTAATGTCTTCCTGGATGTTCTGCATAATCCATCCGTCAAGCTCCCTGGTGAAGAGGATTTGGCCGTTCCTGATCCGGAAGCTCAGTTGGTGGCAGCTCTTCATGTTATCCCGGATTGGACGGTTCCATATCTGGCATATATGAACCGGGGCAAGTTACCAGAGTATGAAACTTTGGCCAGGCAGATAATCCGGCGGTCCAAGTCCATGACTATTATCAATGGAGAGTTACATCATTGCAGTGTGACAGGGGCGTTTCAACGCTGTGTGTCTCCAGAGGAAGGCCGTGAAATTTTGCGTGAGATCCACGAAGGAGATTGTGGTCACCATGCCGGTTCAAAATCTTTGGCGGTCAAGGCGTTTCCTCACAGTTTCTATTGGTTGACAGCTCATGCTGATGCCGAGGACTTGGTCAAAAGATGTGATGGCCGTCCGAAATTCTCAAGGCGCGCTCATGTACTGGCTCAAGAATTGAGGATGATTCCAATCACCTGGCCGTTTGCAACTTGGGGGCTGGATATGGTTGGGCCTTTCAAGAGGTCCAAGGACAAGAAAACCCACCTTTTGGTGGCGGTTGATAAGTTCACAAAGTGGGTGGAGGCAGAGCCAGTTAGTAAGTGTGCACAGCCACGACGGTTCAATTCATCAAAAAGGTGATCTTCCGGTTCGGCTTTCCACACAGCATTATAACAGACAATGGTACCAATCGGTCAAAAGGTGCCATGAATGAGTTCTGTCAACGTGAGCACATCCGGCTTGACGTGTCATCAGTGGCTCACCCACAGTCTAATGGTCAAGCGGAGAGGGCCAATCAAGAGATCTTGAGAGGCATCAAACCCCGGCTTATGGTTCCTTTGCAACGGACGCCGGGTTGTTGGGTTGAGGAGTTACCTTCTGTGTTGTGGAGCATCAATACCACACCCAACAGATCGACATGATACACACCATTCTTCATGGTTTATGGAGCGGAAGCAGTTCTTCCTAGTGACATCCGTCATGACTCGCCTCGTGTAGCGGCATATGTTGAAGCTGACAACGAGAAGGCACGGTATGAAGCTCTTGACCTGTTAGATGAGGAACGTGACATGGCGGCAGCCCGTTCGGCGATTTATCAGCAAGATCTGCATCGTTATCATAGCCGCCGGGTTAGAACCAGAACCTTTCAAGAAGGTGATTTGGTGCTTCGGCTCATCCGGGATCAGAAGGATATGCACAATCTATCCCCCATGGGAAGGACCCTTTGTGGTCAGCAAGAATCTACACAACGGGTCGTGCTACCTAATCGATGTTCGCGAGCGCAAAGACTCACGTAAATCGGAGGAGGAGACCAACCGGCCGTGGAATATTGCTCATCTTCGGCCTTACTATACTTGAGCTATAGGCTCCACTTATGTACATATTATGATAATGTATATATTATGATCAATATAATAAACCGGAACCTCGGCTAAAGCGGGGTATCTGTTGTTTTTCTTACATCATGTGTTGTTACATGGAGCTTTCAAAGCGGCGTCCGGTTTACCCCTTGATTTAGCTTCTCTAAGCTTTCTACAGCATCACTTGGGGGCTTGGTCGTATCCGAACCATAGCTACACCTCTTGATCGGTGCAATGCCACAGCATTACTTGGGGGCTTGGTCGTATCTGAACCATAGCTACACCTCTTGATCGGTGCAATGCCACAGCATCACTTGGGGGCTTGGTCATACCCGAACCATAGCTACACCTCTTGATCAGCGCAATGCCACAACATCACTTGGGGGCTTGGTCGTATCCGAACCACAGTCACACCTCTTGATCGGCTCAAAGCCACATCAATCTGGGGCCAAACAGAGTGTTGTAAAACAACAACTCAAACATAGGCACCCACTGAGCAAAACTCACAATGTTGCTTGGGGATTCTTTGCTGTCGAATTTAGGGCCAGGCAGCCCGTGAAAAGCCTCGACTACAACGGTTTTATTTGCCTTTTGCTAAGTTTATTTTTCTTTTGATAAGATTTGTGATGTTTTCAAACCGGTGTTTATCAACCCGGTTAGGTTGTCAACTACAAGTTGTCAGTACATGATCAAGTTATAATCCGGAGACTATCAGCCCGGTCTGGTTTTGACTCAAAGTCACCAGTATGAAATAAAATGGTGTTTATCACAACCCGGAATGGTTTTATTGTAAACCGGTATCATATAACGGGAGTTACTTATACTCCAGAGTAGGGTTATGGCCCTCACTACAAAGTTGGTCAGCCAACATCATGCCTAAAGGTCCCAGGTATCATATATTTCAATATTTGGTTATCTTTTACAACCTTGGTTAGAAACCGTGGTCATATATATATTTGGGTATCATGACCCGCCTGGTGGTAAACCGCTAGGGCGCTTTAAGCTTCTTATCTGTAGGAACAACTTGAATAAATAGCTATGGATTATGAACATCATATCTTAAAGCATGTCGGATTAACACCCATCAGTTGCAGATAAATATGCGCGAAGGCATAACAGACAATGTGTTTTAACTAGCATATTACAAGACGTTTCAGTGCTCAAAGGGATAATTGTTTCTCAATAAGCATTGCAGCACGTGGAAGACTAAATCGGCCCCCGGATTATGATTGCTTATCAGCTTGACCTGACGGCTGCGGATCATTTTGCACCGGTTCATCTTCTTCGTCTCTACCCAGCGGCTGGAAGTCAACAATTGTCCAGTCGATCCCAGTTAATGCTTGGAACACAGCTGCGTCGCTTATAAGGGTTGACGGTTCAATATCAGGGGCATAAGTGTGCTTATGGATTGGAGGGATCAGATTTTGCGCTTCCGGAATTGGTGCAGCAACCCGTCTGTTCTTGTCATCATAACTTGCCTGATAGTATGAGAGATCACCTTCTTCAGCCAATTGACAAGCCAGTGGACGTACTTCCCGGTTTATGGCGCGGAGATCCTCCTGGCCAAATTCTGATCCGTCTTCTTTTAAGCTTGGGAAGCCTTTAGCCACGTCCACCGGATCAAGATCAGGCACCCACGCCTTTGCCCGGGTTAGAGCGGTCAGAGCTCCGGCCCTTGCCACAGCTTCCTTTAGTTCTTCAACCCGGGCAGGTAGCATGGATAGCCTTTGTAAGGTGTCCTTGATCAAAGTTGGTGGAGGTTTATTGTGTGAAGCGGTGCAGATGATCCCCTGCGCAACGGTATACAGCTACTCTATCAGAGTATAGGCCGCTTTCAATTTCTTCTGTACGTCAGAGCCCAGATGGCTAATACAAGTTCCTACATCATTATAAACATAAGTAAACCAGCAACACATGGAAAGATCTGTTGAAAGTATAAAGCAAGGATGCTTACCAAACACAGCAGCGGTCATCGCATGTACTTGCCGCTTTACACCAGTCAACTCGTCTACCACCAGTTTAAGAGCTGCCTCTGCGTCTTTAGCTCTTTTCTGCAAAGCGGACTTCTCTGTGTTCCAATCCTCCCACTCCTTGTTGAAGCTCTCCTTTAGCTTTTCCATAGCGGCTAAGGCGCTCGTCAGCTCATCTTTTGCCTTGGAAGCTTCGGCCTGTTGGGACTTGGTATTTTCTTGCAGATCGGCGATTTGAGATTCCTTTTTGCTCAGCTCAGCCTATAAAGAGACAGATATATAATGAGTTGACAGTACATATTTGAAGTACCAAGCACATAACAAGTTATGCCCTTAGTACTTGGGGGCCAATGCATATTTGCTCTTAATCAGAAATTTTACAAGTCCCAAGCACAATACAAGTATTAAGCTTGGCACTTGGGGGCTAATGTGTATTTGCTCATAAAATGCTGATATGGGAATTCTTCTACAAAGTCCCGGTTCATCTTTACAAAGTTAAACCGGCCCTTGGGGGCTACATCAGTGAAGTTAAGATGCATTGTTGCAAACATGAAATTGTTACTAAGTCCCGGTTTAAATTGGTATCTTAAACCGTCACTTGGGGGCTACTGGAGTTGATAAGCTGCAATTGAATATAAGAGGGAAACACTTATGAAGGTTACATCATATCGCTCCTTCATCATATTTACCAAACAGGCTTCATAGTCACGGCTGGTGTACAGACGGTTCAGGAAGCCAGAGTGAAGGTTTTGAGCATTCAGATTGGCATATTTTGACAAATCAGCATTCCATTTGCCTTTGCCAATTGCAGAGAGCTCATCTTTCGCAGTATGCTTTGACAAAGCGACAGGATTGCCCGGACCGGTATGGCCAGTGCTAGTAATCATAATGTCATCATCTTTGTCATCAGCAGCCGCTACTGGGGTTGGCGGTTTGTCAGTTTTTTTAACCGGACTTGTCGGTTTATTGTCAGTTCGGACAGGGCTGGTTGGCTGGTCAGCACGGCTTGTGGTGTCAATTTCTGCCTGCTCAGCAACGAAGTCATGATCTTGAGGCGGCGGGTCATTCAGTATGGCATCAATGTTGGTCTCTTCAGGATCTGGAGTTTTCTCCGGTTCAACAGCCACGTCTTCATCAGCCGGTTTATTCAAACAAGCTTTCTTGCTGGGTCTGGGCTTGGCGCTGAGAAAAATAAACATAAGGATCAGTACATTATATCAAAATAGCAACATCAAGGATAACAACAAGTGTATAGCTCACCCAAGCACCGTTTTGAGGGGTGGAAGTTTTGTGGCCGACGACTCGCCAGAAGATGAGTGAGAAGTACCTTGATAATTTGAATCAGACGGGTTAAGAGGCTAGAGGAAACAGCCTGCTTTGGGGCATGAAGTATCAATGGGATAAGAGACCTCTGATCGGCGTTTCCGAACCGGACTGTTCGGTAAACCGGCGGAGGTAACTACCTGGCCGCTGTGCCGGGTTGTGCGGCGAGCTTCATGCTGCAGTGTCTTCAAAAGAAAGTTTGGGTCCAAGTAAGCAAGGGGGTGAGAAAATTTTACTTTCTGGTTTGCTCGACGGATTTTCAATGTCGGTAGAGGATCTGAATCGGAGGAAAGAATGATTACCTCTACATCGTCAGCATGACTGCCTTCAGCGTCGTCCTGATAATAATCATTGTCAATGAGGTGTACGAAAAATGAACCAAGAGAGTCAAGTTCGACCTCTGGTTCTGGATTACCCACATCGTCATCAGCTGGTAGGTCGGAGGATGCAGTGGTCCTTCTCTTGGCAGGTTTTTTAACAACTTTAGTCTTTGGACGAACTGGCTTGACCGGTTTGTCTTGCGGCTTCGCCGGTTTGTCTTGTGATGGTTTCTTGTTCCAGAACGGATCATCACCCTGTCAGAAAATAATCACTCTTTCAGAGAATATTTGGATAGAAGCAACTTCAGATAAAAAGATTATATGAGTCTTACAGCTGGTGGTTTGTTGAAGGTGCAGAAAGGGAGTAGTCCGGTTTGGGCACAGACAGCCTCCGATTCGTTTAGTATCTTTTTTACAGCTCAGTGACTTCTGCATCGGTAAGCTGAATGTCAATGTGCCGCCGAGCATCCTTCAAACTCCCCGTATACTCACACATCAAACCAGAGCGTCGGCTTAAGGGCAGAATACTCCAGCTTATCCAACAACGAGCAAGATCAACTCCTGTCAAACCGTTTGCCATGAAGGCTCTAAGCTTTGATAATTGAGGAGCATAGTTGGCCCTTTCTCTTGCAGTCAACCTCTGAGGAAAGGGATGTGTGTTGCTCAAGCGTTCAGGGCGGTAACCCGGTAGGGGGTTTTCGTCAGGTGGAGATGTATCCATGCAATAAAACCAAGTCTAGTTCCACTCTTTGGGGTGACTGTGGAGTTTGGGATGAGGGAAGGTGACTTCTTTCCTTTTCTGAACCGCCATTCCGCCCAGTTCCGTATTGGGTCCATTCGAGAACTCTGTGCGACGGTTTAAGTGAAAGAAATCCCTAAACAGTTCGACTATAGGTTCCTCTTGCAGATAAACCTCACAAAAGACTTGGAAGTGGCAGATGTTGGTGACAGAATTGGGACCGATGTTTTGACGGCGCAGTTGAAAACTGGCCAGTACGTCCTGAAATTTTTTTGAACCGGGAGGGCTAAAACCTCGTCCTAGATGATCAGCAAATACGACTACCTCTCCGTCCTTGGGTGTAGGAGGATTTTCCGGGCCAGGGACCCTCCAGTGAATGACATCTTTTTTGGCTAAAGCGCCCGTTTTAACAAGATTGCTTAACTGCTCTTCGGTTACTCGAGAAGGAGCCCAATTGCATTCATAGACTTGCTTGGCCATGGCAATGGAAATCTAAAACATGATTATTGTCGGTTTAAGATTTACAGTGGACAACTATACAGCGGTATAAGGATACAAGCATATTGATAAACCGGATTTGGTTATTCGTAAACCGGAGTCTGACAATGGAAATAGTGTAATGCATTGGCGGTTCAACAGGGGACTAATGGTATCTACCGGGTCATCATTTTTTCTATGAAGTTAAACCAGCCAATCTGGTATTAAAAGTGTATAAGTGAAGGAAGAAACAAGTTTCACATCTTGCCATGGTAATTTCAGATCTACCGCGCGTTGGAAAAATGAAATATATTCTGACCTAATTTCCAGCGTGTTAAAGGTTCACGAAGTTCAGATGAGTTGGATATCAAGAAGGTGCCTTAACAAGAAGAAAGGAGTCTAAACTACAAAAGGCGCTGAAAATACTCAGATCTAACCGGCCATTGGTGCTACCGAAGGAAGAATATCTTCAAGCTATGAAGAACATTGAACCCTGATGGCAGATCTAGGGCGAGAAGAAGAGGGGCTTACTGGTGTAGGAGGAAGCAGCGGAGGATCACCGCTTTTCTCTGATATGATCAGGTTGATGCAGCGGCCTTTGTCGAAGCAGAGACGAAGGACGACGGCGGCGGCAAAGCTCGAGGGTCGGTCGGCGCGAGGAAGACGATGACGCGAAGAGGCACGAGGGGGAAAATGGAAAGACCCCCTGGCCCTATTTATAAGGGCAGAAAGGTAAGTGTCAGGCGCGAAAATCGAGGAGCCTAAATTTTGGATATGAGGCGGAGCTATCGCCTCGATTGTCGGGGGCTCATTAATGAAGGTGGATTATACACAGTTTTAAATAACAGGTGACGTTAGGGCGGTTTACCATGATCTTAGAAGATGATGTCACAATGGTTTACAAGATCATGTGAAGATATTGAAGAAGAAGATTTCTCAAGTATTGAGGATTGACATGAACCAGTTCAAATCAATCTGGGCCTAATGTTGGGGATATTACCACTGGGCGTAAACCGGCCAGGAGAGGTTGGGTTAACCCGACGGTGACGCTTTATGGAGGCCCAGGGCCCAAAGCCGGTTTAAGGCCTGTAGACATAAACCGGCATTGATATGTAAACTTGTATTGTAAGGTAGAAGTAGCAGAGACTGAGCCGGACACGATTATGAGCCGGCCTCGGGATTCTACAAACCGACGGGCGTCAACCCATGTATATAAGGGGACGACCCGGCGATGGTTTAAGGACAACAGACAACAACTTGAGACTCAGGCGAAGCGTATTCGCTCCCTGGTCATCGAAACCCCAGAAATTCCATCACAACTAGACGTAGGCTTTTACATTCATCGTAAGGGGCCGAACTAGTATAAAAACTCTCTTGCGTCCCTTGTCCGCTTTAACCCCTTTAAGTTAACCCGTAGCGATGGCTCCACGACTAAGTCCTTTCTCTAGGACATCTACCGTGACAAAACCACGACAGGGCCTTCATACTGAGCAGGCATTCAAAGAAGATTTCCTTATCTTCTTTGGTAAGAGCGTAGCTGGCAGGACCTTCATACTGCTTTGGAGGCATGTCGTCTTTTTCGTGCACATGTCGCTGGTACTCCCGTGCCTCCGGTGTATCTTTTGTCTTCCATACACGCCCAAGAAGCCTAGCAGGTTCACGCAAAGATTCTTTATCACGTGCATCACGTCGATTGCAGAGCGAACCTCTAGGTCTTTCCAATATGGTAGGTCCCAAAATATAGATTTCTTCTTCCACATGGGTGCGCGTCCCTCAGAGTTATTCGGAACAGATAGTCCGCCAGGACCCTTTCGAAAGATTACTTTTAAATCATTGACCATAGCAAGTATGTGATCACCAGTATGGACGGCGGGCTTCTTCTGGTGATCTGCCACGCCTTTGAAATCCTTGCCTTTCTTTAAACATTGATGGTTGGTCGAAAGAAATCGACGATGTCCTAGGTACACATTCTTCCTGCATTTGTCCAAATATATACTTTCGGTGTCATCTAAACAGTGTGTGCATGCATGGTATCCCTTGTTTGTATCTCCTGGAAGGTTACTGGGAGCAGGTCAACCATTGATGGTTACAAACAACAACGCATGTAGGTCAAATTCCTCCTGGTCGTGCTCATCCCACACACGTACACCTTTTCCATTCCACAGCTATAAAAGTTCTAAAACTAAAGGCCTTAGGTACACAGCAATGTCATTGCCGGGTTGCCTAGGGCCTTGGATGAGCACTGACATCATAATGAACTTCCGCTTCATGCACAGCCAAAGAGGAATGTTATAGATACACAGAGTCACGGGCCAGGTGCTATGATTGTTGCTTTTTCTCCCCATAAGGATTAATACCATCTGTGCTTAAACCAAACCATACATTCCTTGCGCCACCTGCAAAGTCCCCCAATGTTCTCTTGATTTTTCTCCACTGCAACCCGTCAGCGGGTGTTCTCAACTTCCCGTCTTTCTAACGGTCCGATTTGTGCCATCGCATCAACTTGGCATGCTCTTTGTTTCTGAACAGACGTTTCAACCGTGGTATTATACGAGCATACCACATCACCTTGGCAGGAACCCTCTTCCTGGGGCTATCGCCCTCAACATCACTAGGGTCATCTCGTCTGATCTTATACCGCAATGCACCGCATACCGGGCATGTGTTCAATTCCTCATATGCATCGCGGTAGAGGATGAAGTCATCAGGGCATGCATGTATCTTCTGCACCTCTAATCCTAGAGGGCGGATAACCTTCTTCGCTTCGTACGTACAGTCGGGAAATTCGTTATCCTTTGGAAGCTTCTGCTTCAATATTTTCAGTAGCTTCCCAAATCCTTTGTCAGTTACACCATTCTGTGCCTTCCATTGCAGCAATTCCAGTGCGGTACCGAGCTTTGTGTTGCCATCTTCGCAATTTGGGTACCACCATTTTTTGTGATCCTCTAACATGCGATCGAACTTCAACTTCTCCCTTTCACTTTGGCATTGTCTCTTTGCATCAACAATGACCCGGCGAAGATCATCACCGGGCACATCGTTGGGTTACTCTTGATCTTCAGTTTCCCCCTTTGCAGCATCACCGTATTCAGGGGGAAATAGTTGTCATCATCCTCTTCTTCTTTATTGTCTTCCATCATAACCCCTCTTTCTCCGTGCTTGGTCCAAACATTATTGTGTGGCATGAAACCCTTCTCAAGCAGGTGGATGTGAAGGGTTTTCGAGTTAGAGTAAGACTTCGTATACCCACAGATAGGGCATGGACAACACATAAAACCATTCTGCTTGATTGCCTCAGCCACTTCAAGAAATTTATGCACGCCCTTAATGTACTCGGAGGTGCGTTTGTGAAAGTGGGTTATACCTACTAGAAGGGGGTGAATAGGCGATTTTTACAAATTCTTCACTGAGGAATTTCAAGGTGAAGAAATTCCTAAGTCACGAATTACAAGCAGCGGAATAAGTACTCAGATGCAATCATAACAGAACAGTAGCACAGACATCATGATGAAATGAAAACAAGCACAGAGTACAAGTAGCGTAAACACAGGATAAGCAGGCTGAAGACAAACTAACTAAAGAAATAGGATTGAGGAAATTGAGAAAGTCTTCAGTCAAGGTCTTCAAACATAAACGATCAATTCAACAACACAGTAATGAGGAAATGAAAGGGTTGAGGAAATAGAACCAGTAGCTCGGTGAGGACAGTGCTTTGGTAGACCAGTTCCAACTGCTGTGACCGTTGTACATCTGGTTGGAGCGGCTGGGTATTTAAACCTTAGGACACACAGTCCCAGACACACAGTCCTCACAGTATTCTCCTTGAGCTAAGGTCACACTGACCTCGCCCAATCACTCGTGGTAAGTCTTCAGGTGATTTCCAAACCTTCACAAACTCGGTCACTCGGCGATCCACAATTTCCTCTTGGATGCTCTAGACCATGACGCCAAACCGTCTGGAAGATGCACAGTCTTCAAAGGTAACAAGCATCGGTTCCACACAGGAAAAATCTCTTCAGTGATGCTCAATCACTTTGGGTTCGTAGGTGTTTGGGTTTGGTTTTTCCTCACTTGATGATTTTCGCTCAAAGTCCTCGGAGGATGGGATGCTCTCAATGACAAGTGTCAGGTTCTCTCGGAGCAGCCAACCAGCTAGTGGTTGTAGGGGGTAGCTATTTATATCCTAGGGAGCAGCCCGACATGATAGGACATAAATACCCTTCAATGATATGACCGTTAGGTGGGTAGATATCTTGGGGACAGCTGGCGCATAGCACAACAATGGTTGGATATTTGAGCTATCAAATTCCTCAGGGCTATCATGTTCCTCACTTGTAGGCAATCCACACTGGCGAATTCCTAACTCCTCAGTCAGAACAAATTCCTCAGAGACCAGAAGATCTTCATCTCTGTCACTGAAGAAATTGACTGAACTACATGAGATTTCCAATGGCTTCCTTGAAAGGATTGGTAGGTGTAGGATTTTGAGATGAGCATCACTTGGAAACTTTTCCTTAGTTTTACCTCGACCCCCTTTAATAGTAGGGTGTTTCCTATGACTCAAAAAAGAGAAAAACGAAACTACGAACAGTAAAGTCTTCACTGTTCATATTCCTCTCATGAATATTGAGTCTTCATGGTCACACCAAGTTCTTCACTTTCAAAGTCTTCAGTTGAAGACATTCATTTTTAGGGGTGAACTTTCTCTGTAAATAACAAACTCATCATAGACTTATAGACCTGTGTACACTCACAAACACATTAGTCCCTTAACCTATAAGTCTTCAAAACACCAAAATCACTAAGGGGCACTAGATGCACTTACAATCTCCCCCTTTTTGGTGATTGATGACAATATAGGTTAAGTTTTCAACGGGGATAAACATATGAAGTGTACATACAGATATTGAGGAATTTTATTGCAAGATATAGAAGAACTCCCCTTGAAGATGTGCATATGTGAGGAATTTGCTTTTGAGAAGCAATGCACATTGTAGAGTAGAATCATGAAGATCTCCCCCTATATCTTGTAATTCATACACGCATTTTAACATATGATATGAAGAATTTGAAATGCATGATGAAATATGATAACTGATGTAATTCAGCATGCGTGCATTAACATATATGAGGAAATAGCATGCAGAAGAACATAGCAAAAGTATCAGACCACCATCGGAGTTAAGTTTACAACTCGATCCAACAAATACTTTAGAAGAACGGGAGTTGTAACTTAGCAAAAAAAGGCCCATATATATAGAGACCCGCTTGAAGACTAACTCAAATTTCTCCCCCTTTGTCATCGAATGACCAAAAGGGACAAAAATGAGGACTAACGCCCCTGAAGAATAACATCACACTAGTAGAAAATAGGGCTTTGGTCACAGCTCAATATACACATTAGTCCAAGTTGCATTACGAACCGGGACTAATGTGAGCATTAGTCCCGGTTCGAGCGGCTAAATGCATTGGTCCCTGTTCAAATGAGACCTTTCGTCCCGGTTTGTGTCTCAAATCGGTACTAAAGGGGTTCGTGTCTCAAACTCTACCCCCCGTGTATCGCCATTTCAGTTTTGAAAAAAACAAACGAAAATTATAAAAACTTAAAAAAAATCCTTTGAGATGTAGTTATATTACAACATCTACTAGTTAGGAAAATTAAAAAACTTAAATTTGGACATGTTTTGCAAAAAAGTCTCTACTATTAAAGGGGGATCGAACGTCGTGATGGTTCGACCTCCTTCCATCCCCCCTCCTTCGCTCCTCCCCTCGAGAGATCCCGCACCTAAAAAATCGCTAGGAAAGAATCCACGTTCACAACCAACCAGCCTCCCACCCCCTACGATTCCCACTTTTCGGGTAAGATAAAAAGAAAAAGAAAAAGAAAACGCTCCCACGATCCCTAAGGCGCCGCTCAACACCCCCATGACCACCCCTCCTCTTTCACTTCCTCTCACGAACGGCCTCCCTCTGCTCCGCCGCTGGTTCCCCTTCTCCATCTGCAGTCACACGCCCACACCACACCCCTGTTTCCTCCTTCCTTCGGGCGGTCACCTTTGCTCCTCCGCCTCGCGAACGGGATCGGTTGATGTGGCCAATGGAGATTGCGAGCTCCGGCAGGGTAGAGTCAACCGCCAATACACGGTCCACCGGCACCCTCCGTCGCCCTCGCACAGCGCCAGCCGCTTCCCATGTCTCGAGAGATCATGAGTGGCCAGGGAACAACGGAGTAGCGGTGGCCTGAGAAAGAGAGCACAACGATGGTCTAATTCCTCTATGTCTATCCATGTTGCGTTGTGGTAATCTCTCTCTCTCTCTCTCTCTCTCTGGAACACACATCACATAGATTAATGAGGAGATGAATCAGAGCATCTCAATCATGATCTGTCTCTGCCTGGTGATCAACCCTCATCTGGTCTGACGTCCCGGCCAACTGCAATCTCCATCGTCATCTGGATCGATCTTCTTCGATTTGGCCGATAGGGATCGGGATGAACAGGCGGGATGATGTTCTTAGCATCCTGCTACAACGATGCGGATATACTCATTGATCTAGCCCCACTCGCCCCGACTGCCAGGACGCCCCAAATTCGCGCTTCAAGCTCCAGGCACGCAATCCTCTGTTCCTCAACCTATTTTTCTTCTGCATTATTATTCACGTTTGGACACCTACATGGTCAAATTAGAACACAAGTTGGTGTCCATAAGATTGAAAGCACATGTGGCTATGTGTGTAAGAGTAATAATGATAGGCAAAACCACAACAGAAGTATCAACCCATATATCTGGAACATCCTCTGTGCCTGTGCGTACAAAAATTCAGAGTCCCAAAAGCTGATGCCAGGGCAATTGCAGCCGAGGGCGACGGTGACGGCCGCCAGCTGCTCGTGGAGTTAGGGGAGGGCGCGGCTGGGGCACGTGGTCGATGCTTGGGACATCTGCGGAGCGGCGTGGGCACGAGTGCAGGGCAGCAGTAGCCAGGGTGGTAGGAGAGGACCCAGGACACGTTGTGTTCATGTAGTTTTCCTCTTGGTATCCTCTAGCTCTGACTCCGGTTTCCTCTTGCATCCTGTAGCTCTAAGAATGACTTGTGCAGATAAAGATGAAAAATCTAGGGGAAGATTTTTGTGAGGAAGAAGAACAAGGTAATTTATTTCTGGTCAGCAAAACAAGTTTGTTCCTACACTTTGATGTTATGATTAGTGCTTATTCACTAACAATGGAAGTACTGATGGGTATAGCATGGTCTGACCAAGAGAAAGAATACTTTTCTACATGTTATTTTATTAATGATAATGATAAAATATCATCATGGAATATTAATATAAGATCATAGTACGTACACTCTTTGCTTGATATATGTATATTACATTCTCTATGTATATGCTCATGCCATCAAAAGTCTTTATTTCCTAGAGATAAAACAGCTAGCTACATTATCACACATTTTCTATGTTCGTTTAGACTAATGATTCTAATATTTGTTTAGTAATCTTTTGCAGATTTTGAGGTTGCTCCATTCCATATTGTTGAGCTTCGTAAAAATGGAGAGGGGACTTGTTGCGGATTCATCATCTATGATCTCACGTGTCAAATTTCTCATTCCATTTTTTTCAAACATATTGAATGAGTTTGACTCTTAGTACTCTTACATAAGTGCCAACATTCATAATGTAGTTATACATGAGTTTATCATTATAATTTAAATACGGTTTTCGAATCTTTCACAAGTGCAACAAAACAGATATGATATGCTACTGAGCTTTCATGTTAGACTGTCAATGCTACTTATTGTAGATATGTTGCTACGCTCTTAAGCTTTCATATTAGGATTTTAACATTCCTTAAGTACTTCCCTTTACTCGTAGCCTTCAAGGTATGATGATCAGGGTCAGGTTTCACTAATTAACTGATGGATTTGTGCAAATATTTTGGGATCAACTGAAAAGAAAATTCAACTTCTTGATTTCCCAATTTAGCGAACCAGATCAAAGAGTTGTGTAGCCATTAGATGGACAGCTTCACACTGGCGTAAGTATTCATGACGCTGTAATATAAGGCTTCTTTACCTTCTACCTATATTTGCTACTGTAAAGGAGAAACCATCTATCTTGGTGTGTCATTGTTTTTTTAAGGGAAGGTGTGTTATTGTTATATTGTGTAAATTGTAACCAAGCATATGAAAGATTTGGTATATCGTTCTGTTGGTCAAAAGTCATTATTCATGTTTCAAGGGGAAGACATATACCTTTAAGCAAAACATGAAGCAGACTTTTGCTTTAGGTACTCCCTCCATGAAATATAATGCCCCTGACTTTGCTTGTGCGACTTTGGTCATTTCTATATACAAAAGTACATGCATTGGACATGTATAAATGGTATTGTCTTATTTTTCTTGCAAAACAATTTTATTTCATATATGTTTATACTAATTTTGTAGACATACAATAAGTGATAATAATTATTAAGTTGTGAGATGAAAATCAGATAAGTAGTATTACAAAGGAGGGAGTACTATTTATTGGCGTCATTTAATATCTAGATATTTTGTTTCAAATAAAGTGCCAAATTTAGTCATTAATTTTTCTTTCCTGTGGCATGCACGTGCCTCTAATCTTTATGGTTTTGGCCGATGTACCTAGACTGTACATGGAATCCTAATGATCTTCACTGCCAATTACACCAGGTGACAGATTGCTTCAATAAAGCTTTTGTCTGCGACGCAATTAAAATGGTGTGACACGGACAAGGAAATGAATTGTAAAAGTAATAGAGTTGACACTTAAGTTTCGGATTCAATTTTAGTCTTCGAAAGTCATCATAAAAAACTTATTCATAAAACTTAGCGATCATAGAACTTCTATGATACGCCTAAATAAATAATGTATTTGCTATACCCAAACCGATCAGATTGTCTTATACTCCAAAGTAAGCACATCAAACATTGAATAGTGCAATGATTTGATTGGTTACATCATTATTTTTTGATATCTCCCGTGGCAACGCACGGGCATTCGACTAGTGTTATGTAAAAGTAAAACGGCTATAACTTTTGCATACGATGTCAGGGAAAAACGTATAATATATCCAAATGTTCAACACGAAAATCGGCATCCGATTTTGACTGCCGTAGGCCTGTTTGCAAATTTTTAGAATCCTCAAATTCTAAAAGGAAGAAAAGTTATGCTCAAATTTCAGTTTTTTTAATTTTGGTTAAATTTGGCCAAACTATGGTAAAAGTACATATTCAAGAATATTAGTGTTACAAAATAATTATTTCATTTTTTTGAATTTTGGTCAAATCTGGTCAAACTGTGGTCAAACTATGGTCAAACTACTTATTCAAGAAATATTAGTGTTACTAAATAATTATTGTTTTTTAGAACAATAGTTGCAGACTCAAACAGTGAAATGTGTGACTTCATGCTCAAGCTAAACTCCTGAGGGTTAATAGGATTGACATCTTACTATTGTCAGGAAAACAACAAGTGCAGACTTGGAAATGAGGGGGAATAGAACCCGGAAGTTAAGCGTGCTCAGGCCGGAGTAGTGAGAGGATGGGTGACCGGCCGGGAAGTTAGATGATTTGAAATGATGAGGGGTGATTAGAGATTAGAGGTTAAATTGAGTAGTGATGAGGGGTGATAAGAGATTAAATTATAAAATAATTCAGAAATTTGAAAATAAAAAAAAATCATAAAAATAAAAAAAATCATAAAAATTCCTTTAGTCCCGGTTGGTGTTACCAACCCGGACTAAAGGTGGAGCTCCAGACAGCGGCCACGTGGAGGGCCTTTAGTCCCGGTTCATAACAGAACCGGGACTAAAGGGGGGGCCTTTAGTCTTGAGCCAGAACCGGGACTAAAGGCCCTATGGAACCGGGACAAATGGGCCTTTTTCTACTAGTGTCACGAAGTCGATGGAGGAGCACCAGCATTGTTGGGGTCGTCCGTTGGAGTAGGGCCTACCGAAGTGTCGTCCAAGTCTTCATGTTCATGAGTCTCGCGTGATGGAGAATAAGAGCTGGGCACCAAGTGAGAAACTTTGACCTTATTGAATTTCTTCGAAGGAGGCTGAGACCAGTCAAAGTCCTGCTTGAAGCCCATTTTCTTGAGATCTTCTTCACCGTAGAGGTGAGAGAATACAGCCCAGGTGCAATCAAAAACTTCATGCAGATAGTAATGGTTCTTCTTCACAGTGTTCTGCGTGATTGTCATGTTCTGAAGAATTGAACCAAACTGTCGCTTAACCCATTTGTTATTGCGATCGACCTTCTAATGAAGACTGAGGAAAAGCTGACGATCAGTCATCACCCTTGGAGCAGTGGCTTGAGGATTTTTCTTTGAAGCATTTGCGGCAGTGTCATGAGTGGCAGAGTCATCATTCATGGAGTAGGATGCTGCTTTGCGAAACTGTCCATCCAATGCACGCGTGCCTTCATCAATAACAGCAGCCTTGCCTTTCTCATCAGCTGAGGAAATAGTCCTTTTGAGGACTTCAATTGGGGGCAAGTACCTGCCTTGATTGAGACTGTCAGCCTTGTAGTTGATTGAAGACCTTGATCTGATGAATCTCATGATCCAGGGAGCGTAAGGCGTCAATTCAAATGGTGAAAGAGCGACATTGGCCAAAGTCCTCATGAAGAAATCATGGTAGTTGATAGGAACTCCATGGATGATGTTGAAAAGCAGATTCTTCATGATGCCAACAACCTCTTCTTCATCCGAGTTGTGGCCCTTGATTGGACTGAGGGTCTTGGTCAATATCTTGTAAATTGTCCTTGGCACATAGAGCAATTCCTTGACGAGGAATTTGGTTCTTGGAGCTTGGCCAGGCTTCAAAGGCTTCATCAGCACTTGCATGAAATGATCAGATAATTAAGTAGCAGCCATCTCCACTTCCATCGTTGACTCTTTTTTTTGTACGTGAGCATGTTTGGCAAACTCACATGAGGAATCTTCGGCGCATGCATACGTCTTTGTCCTTCCCATGTAGGAGTAAGTAGTAGCATTAGCTTTTGATTCTTGCGTAGACGCTGGTGTTAGGTCCTTCAAGTGGGTAAAGGGGCTGTAGCTTTACAGATGTGATAATGCTACTGCTGCCAGATCAGGCGGATGGATTCGAACGCGTGTATGCGGAGATGACTTGCTCATACGAGGACCAGGTTGCTAAACCACCGGGTCGGCAAAGGCGGAGCGATTTTGACGAGACCGCGGTGGTAACTCGGATTCGGCGAGACGGTTCAACCCCGGCCGGTTTTACTCCTCGTCCGGGTCATATTTGTCTTCGGTGAAAAAACTTAAACCGCCGTGACTCGAAGTGGCTTTCCTTCCTAGCACTTGATGTCTCGGTGGAATCTGCGATTGGACTGATCGCCGGATACGGCGCTCAGCAAGCCGTCGAAAATTCAAACTTTTGTCGATCTCGGCGTATCATATAACGCGACGGCGGCGCAGCCAGATAATCCTAAAACAGTCGTAATCTTATCCCTGTAGTTGCAGAACACTTCGTCAATAACTGATGAACTTATAGCTGATGTGAATTTTCCATGCCGTTTCGAGCCGGAAAAATTGCAAACTTCTCGAACCTTATAAAGGATCCCTTCAAGAACTTAACACCACCGTGCGCAAGCCCCACGGTGGGCGCCAACTATCGTGGTTTTGTCACGGCAGATGTCCTTAGTGTCAGGACTTAGTCGCGAGGCCAA
Source organism: Triticum aestivum (assembly GCF_018294505.1). NCBI lineage: Eukaryota > Viridiplantae > Streptophyta > Magnoliopsida > Poales > Poaceae > Triticum > Triticum aestivum. The sequence continues at coordinate 105,534,619 of NC_057814.1, read as the reverse complement.
CGCATCTATGTGGTAGCTTGAGAGGGGTTGAGCGGAATCGAGAGACGCAACACAAGACAAGGATTTACACAGCTTCGGGCCCCGGGAAACATCATCCGGTAACAACCCTATATGTTGTTTGAGGCTAGGTCTCATTATGATCACGAGAGAGTCGCCGGTAAACCGGCTCTTTGTGTCTAGCCCTAGAGATTGTTTCTTCTTACTTGTCTCTTGTCCCTCTTTGGGGAGCCCTGCCCCTCCTTATATAAGTTGAAGGGGCGAGTTACATGTGGAGTCCTACTAGGATTAGGACTAGTCTATCTCTAATACAAACCGGATACAAGTCCTAGTCTTAACTCCTTGTAAGGTAAATATTCCTCATGCCTTTCCTCTTAAACCGGCCCACCATAGTATGAACCGGCCTTCTGGGCCTTAGGCCTTGTCATCCGTCTGGCCAGCCAGCCGGGTTATCAGTGAGTCGCCAAGTCCGGCCGGGTTATACTTCGTGCCGGGTTACGCCGCGGGGTATATCCCCGACAGTCATGGTAGATGAGCCTTGCACCTTCAAGGGGAGGACTGACTGGGATGGCATGAAGTAATTCAGAGGCCGGTGCTTTGTAGTGAGTGTTTTCAGTCATCCAGTCCAACACCCATGAATTCACATCTTCAGCGTTGCCTGTGATGTGCAACGTAGCATAAAACTGAAGAATGAGTTCTTCATTCTAGTCACAGATGTCAGTGCAGAAGTTGAGCAGCCCAATGTCATCAATAACACTAAGGACTAGGGTGAAGCAGGGCAGCGACTCCATATCCACATGAGGAATGTGCTCATGGTCAAAGTTCTTGTCTTTATCAAACAGCTGTGAAGAATAGAAAGTCATTTGACTCGCTGTCCAGAAGCGCTTGCGTCGAAGACGAGCATAGTCATAGGGATTGTAATCCATGAAGAATATGTGATCATTAAAGAAATCATCCGCTTTGAACTTTTGTTTCTTGGAGAGGGGATTCTTGGGCTTGGGCCGAGGATTGTCAGTCGTAGTCTTCACAGCCTCTTGAATCACATTCTATGGAGCCGCAGGCTGAGGAATTTCAGTTGCAATGTCATCAGTAGCAGCCTGGGTCTCCATTTCTTGAGCAACATTTACATCAGTACTAGTGGCTGGAATTTCTTCAGGCATGGTTAGAAGAGAATCTTGAGGTTCTTCGGAGCCCATGTGAATTTCTTCAGTTTGTGCCGGGGACTGAGGAATCTGTTGCAGAGGAGTGAATAGTGGTGAATTGGGGTGATGACTTTCCCTGTAGTCATCATTCACAATAGGAGTTGAACACCCAATGTCCACGTCTTCATCTTCTTCATCAATTTCCTCAATGTGTGTCTCTTCAGCTGTGAACTGAGGCATGGGCGATGATACCAATGTAGTTGAAGTGACATTGTCAGCTTCAATTTCTTCATCCAACTGCTCTGACGTAGCAGCAAAAGGATCTTCTTCATCAGATCCACTTGGAATTTCATAATCCTCACCAAAGGGAACAATCTCCTTTGATGGCATGCTTGATACAGGAACATCATCTATTGGATTTTCATAAGAGCTCGTCAAGGTCTTCCCTTTCTTTGGAGCGGAAGACCCCGACGAGGTAGATGCTTTCCTTTTCTTCACAGTTGCTCGCTCCGCAGCTTTAGTTTTCTTCGCTTCTGATGTACAAGGAAGGATAGGACTTAGCGTTGGTGCTGGAGGAGCAGAGGAATTTGGTGTAGTTTCTTTAGGCGCAACTGATGTTATTGCTGGGCAGATGCTTTAGTCTGAGGAATTTCATGTTGCGTTGAGGCAGCAACATTTGAGGTGAATCCCTTGGTCAGCTTAACGAATCTGACTTTGGCTCCTAGCGAGTCATCATAGTATCGATCAAATTCATCACTGAGACTCTTGATTTCTGATTGCAGAGCGACAAGTTCCTCAGGTGATAGCTTCAACACATTTTGCTTCAGAAAGTGCTCTTTCTTGTACTGAGCTTTCTTCACCTTCCTCCCGTGTTCAAATTTCCATTTTTCCTCGCCAATGAAGGCAGTCAACATATGACTTTGGCCAGGAGTGAGGTTCATCTCAGGCAAAGCAGTGTTGGGGTCCTTATGCCATAGGTCGATGAAGTCTAGGATCAACTTGGGATCCAGCATCAACGGCACATTACTGCCTTTGGAAGTTCACCATCATCAGCTTCGTCTTCACTTGACCGTACATGGAAGGCAACCTGCTTCTTGTGAGGACTTGGTCTAGTGCCTCGTCTAGGAGTGGCCTTGGTCTTCAGCAAAGTGGGGCCTGTTGAGGACTGAGGAGGAGCTAAAGAACTTGCAGATGCTCCTAAAGCAATTGAGATGCATGTGGTCCTTTAGCAAGAGGCGAGATGCATAGGTGCCAAGGACTTAGCAGCTGATGGTTTTGCAACAGGGGGAACTGGAGCTGCTTGAGGAATATGCTTTGAGGGCATTGAAGAGCTTGGCCGTGAGGACAGTTCTGAGCTTGGCCGTGAGGGCATTGCTGAGGAATTTGGTTTGCGAGATGGCTTCTTTGGAATAGCCTTCTTGGGCTTGCTAGCAGAGGCCTCAACAGCGGCAGCAGCAGAATCTTCATTGAATTTCCTCATTGCTTCTTTGCTCATTTTGACCAGTTTAACTTGCCGCTTGGCCCATTCATCAGGATAGTCCTCACCGCACTTGAGGCTAGTGGGATCAGCTTCTTGGCCAGGAGCCAGTGGAGGTCTTGGGCAAAGAGGGTGTACTGCGAATTTCTTCATGTACTTAGGAGTGACATATCTGTACTCCCTACATTCCCGTGCCCATCTTCTCTCAATCCTCTGCATGCACACCTTGCGCTCATTTTTTGTCTCCTTGCCATGAATTGCTTCATCAGGAGTGCAATACCCTGCATATATTTCATCAGGAATCTCAAACGCTGTATTTACTTCTGGTCTCTTGCCTCCCTTCTGAGGTTTCTTGCCATCAGCCATTTTCTTCAGCTGAGGATTTTGAACAATGGAATTCTCTGAAGAGGTATGCAAATTGTCTGCGAGGAATGCTACAAATGAGTTAAGTTGATGAGAACCTAGAGATTCAGCAGCGGACATGTGTACCTGTGAACAGAGTATAGGTGCGAAGAATTTGGAGAGGTCATATGCATTATCAGAAGTTTTTCAAAATGAACAAGTTTGAGGAATTTGACCAGAGGTGTCTTGAGGAATTTCACTAAGTGTTCTTTGACTTAGTTACAGAGTTGTATAGATTGAAAAATCCACACAATTGAGGAATCTTGAAGAAAAATGTTGCTTAGAGAAATAGATCAAGAACATATGCTTGTGTGAGGTGTTTAAGAGTGTGGAAGTTGAAGAATAAACACCTTTTGATGATTTTGTGGAAATCATCAGAATCAACAAGGGCAATAAAAATAAATTTTATTTACCCTTGATGAAGAACACGACGAACTCGGAGTTGTAGATTGGAAGTCGTTCGTCCATTAAGATATTCCACGCCCTAACTTGGCAGAGGAAGACAACTACAGCGGCGAAGGAGCGAAGATTTCCACGGCCGGCGCGAGTATGACGGTGACAAGGTCAAGGAAGTGAAGCTCTTCCTCACCGGCGATGATGGAAGTAGCGGCGGTGCTAGGTCTGACAGATCGAGCGAGGGGAGTGAGGTCGAGCGGGGTAAAGGCAGTCTGAGGAGGGTGAGGGGTATTTATAACCGAGGTGAAAAACCGCTCGCCCGAGGAAAATGGACGAGCGTGCCCATGACCCTTCTCATCCTAGCGACATGTGTCACCCACGTACAGAGAGGTGGAGATCGTGTGAGATCGTGGGTGAATAGACAAATCTTATCATGGGATATGGAACGGTTTGAGCGGCAATAGCCGAAAAATCAGATAAGAAAATTTTAATGTTTCGTTCGCAAATTCTTCAGCTGACACAATGAAGATTTTGAATGAGTTTCAAATAGAACACACATGAAGAATTTGTGAACGGACTGGGTTGAGTTTAGCAGAGAGGGGGACGGGTCCGATCACATTCACTTAGCAGAAAAGACAACTTGAAGAAATAGCAATAAGTGAATGCTGCAGAGGACTGAAAACTCAAATGTGAAGATTGAAGACTCTACAAAGTTGAAGAAATTGAACAACTGGGGAATTTCAACACTGAAGAAAGACTCAAATCGAAGATTTTCAACTTTTGTTGGTGGCGTGACCCACCGTATAAGAATGATGATTTTAGACGCCACGTACAATTGACATAGGGCTCTGAGAATCAAATTCTTTGTTAATTTATTCACACTTAGAGGGTTTGTCTTCATTGATTGAAGAAAAACGTTACTTCGTGTGTTGCACATCTAAGTCATCAGTTTTGCATAAGTGTTAGGATGTGTGTCCTTTTCAAAGGACATTCGAAGATTCTAAGATATTTAGCTCACACCGCAACTTGCTAAATCTCTTCTCATCCAAGGGCTTTGTGAAGAATATCGGCTAGTTGTTCTTCAGTCTTCACGTGCTCGATAGAGATGTCTCCGTTCAACACATGATCATGAAGAAAATGATGATGAATCTGGATGTGCTTTGTCTTCGAGTGCTGAACTGGGTTATGAGCAATATTGATGGCACTCTCATTGTCATAGTAGAGAGGCACATTCTTCACATTGATGTCGTAGTCCTTGAGGGTTTGCTTCATCCATAGCAATTGAGCACAGCACGAACCAGCAGCAAATGAACACAGCTTCAGCAGTAGAGAGTGATACACAGTTCTGTTTCTTCGAGGACCAACATACCACAGATCGTCCGAGGAAATGGCATCTGCCTGAGGTTGACTTGCGGTCCACACGATCACCAGCATAGTCAGAGTCAGAATATCCAATGAGATCAAAAGTCGAGCCCTTGGGATACCATAATCCAAGTGTTGGAGTGTGAGCTAGATATCGAAGAATATGCTTCACAACCTTATGGTGTGATTCCTTCGGTGTAGCTTGAAATCGGGCACACATGCAAACACTAAGCATAATATCTAGCCTAGATGCACATGGATACCTTTTGATCAAAGTCAATACCATTTTCATTAGTGCATATATGGCCATTTGTGGGCATATGGATTTTGACGCCTTTGCAATCTTGCATGCCTAATTTCCTCAACACATCCTTGAGGTATTTCTTGTGAGGTCTAAAGATGCCGTTGCGCTGTTGACGAATTTGAAGACCTAAGAAGAATTTCAATTCTCCCATCATAAACATTTGATATTCCTCACTCATCGTATAGGCAAATTCGTCACTGTAACCTTGGTCAGTACAGCCAAAGATAATAACATCAACATATATTTGGCACACGAATAATTCATCATCATAGGTTTTGGTGAAAAGAGTTGGGTCAAGTGAACCGGGTTTGAAGCCTTTCTTCACGAGGAATTCCTTCAAATTATCATACTACGCCCGAGGGGCCTTCTTGAGGCCATAGAGGGCCTTATTGAGTCTGAAGACTTTGTCAGGATGCTTTGGATCTTCAAAACCTGGGGGTTGAGCAACATATACTTCTTCCTTAAGCTTACCACTGAGGAATGCACTTTTCACGTCCATTTGATATAATATGATATTATGATGGTTAGCATAAGCAAGCAATATCAGAATATCCTCAAGTCTAGCAACAGGTGCAGAAGTTTCATCGAAATCAATTCCTTCAACCTGTGTGTAGCCTTGAGCTACAAGTCGTGCCTTATTCCACCGCAAGGCCATTTTCATCTTGCTTGTTGCGGTAGATCCATTTGGCGCCGATGATAGTGTGCATGCGAGGGTCTGGTCGCTTGACAAGTTCCGAGACATTGTTGAGCTTGTACTGATGTAGTTCCTCTTGCATAGCCTGAATCCACACAGGCTCCAGAAATGCATCATCTACTTTGGTGGGCTCCGTGATAGAGACAAAAGCAAAGTGCCCACAAAAGTTAGACAAATGTGAAGCTTTTGAGCGTGTGAGAGGACCTGATGCATTGATGTCGCTGATGATTTTCTCGATCTGCACTTCATTTGCGACGCGAGGATGAGCTGGTTGACGACGAAGAGTTGGCTCAGCATTTTCTTCAGAACCATTTTCTTATGGTGCACAAGCATGATGTTCATCACGATTTGGAATGACTTATTCAGCAGATTCTTCGGTAGGAATGACATCCTCAGTAGCCTTGAACTTGATGGTTTCCTCAGGTGACTTTTCATCTAGCACAGGAGGTAGGTGCTCGCTTTGCGAGCCATTAGTTTCATCGAACCGCACATCTACAGTTTCAACAACCTTTTGATGGACGGTGTTGAAGACTCTGTAGGTGTGCGAGTCCTTTCCGTAACCAAGCATAAAACCTTCATGTGCTTTCGGTGCAAATTTAGAATTGTGATGAGGATCTCTAATCCAACATTTAGCACCGAAGACTTTGAAATAAATCACATTGGGTTTCTTGTCAGTGTGGAGTTCATATGAGGTATTTTTGAAGAATTTGTGAAGATATACCCTGTTGATGATGTGGCACGTAGTATCAATTGCCTCAGGCCAAAAGTGACGAGGCGTCTTGTATTCATCAAGCATAGTGCGAGCCATCTCAATAGAGTCCTGTTCTTGCGCTCCACGACACCATTCTGCTGAGGAGTATAAGGAGCAGATAACTCATGAGTAATACCAAGTTCATCAAGATAGTTATCAAGACCAGTATTCTTGAACTCGGTCCCATTGTTACTTCTGATGTGCTTGATCTTCACACCAAAGTTGATTGAAGCCATCGATGAAAATCGTTTGAAGACTTCCTGTAGTTCACGTTTGTACGTGACGATATGCACCCATGTGTAACAATAATAGTCATCAACAATAACAAAGCCATATAAAGATGCTTCATTGGTGAATTGGCATAATGACTAGGACCAAAGAGATCCATGTGAAGCAATTCAAATGGACGAGTGGTAGTCATCATAGTCTTTGAGGGATGCTTGGCCTTGGTCATCTTTCCAGCTTCATGAGACATCTCCATCGTATCTACTTTTCCAAACTCTTTTGCCTTTGTTTTGGACACTAACTTGCATGATTTGAATGGAACTAACCCGGACTGGCGCTGTTTTCAGCAGAATTGCCATGGTGTTATTTTTGTGCAGAAATAAAAGTTCTCGGAATGACCTGAAACTTCACGGAGAATATTTTTGGAATAAATAAAAAATATTAGCGAAAGAATCAAGACCAGGGGGCCCACACCTTGTCCACGAGGGTAGGGGGCGCGCCTGCCCCCCTGGGCGCGCACTACGGGAAAGAGCTAATTTGCCGCCAGGGGACGTCTTTGCTGTCAGCTTTTCGTCAGGTAGGCGGCAAAGAATGGGTTTGCCATCATCTGTAGACGGCAAAGAAAAACTTACGGCAAAATAGACTTTCCTATCTGCGGAAAAAAAGACAGACGGCAAAGAGCTCACTTTGCCATCTGCAAAAATAAACAAAGTCGGCAAAGATCTTTGCCTTCTATGTTTTTTATTACAGACGGCAAAATGCTTACTTTGCCATCTGTAGTCGAAAACGCAGACGGCAAAGATCTTTGATAACTGTGTTTATATTACAGACGGCAAATTATGCTCTTTGCTGTCTTTAATAATAAACGCAGACGGCAAAGTGAAGAAACATACCTCGCGGATCGATCTCCTGGATCGATGAGGTGGCAGGATCCCCATCCCACGCTCCCGGATCTCTCCCACGCCCCCACATTCTCTCTCTCCACACCCACTCTTTCTGCCTCCACCCGACCCCACCCACCACGCCTGTGCTCTCACCTACGACAGGAACCACCCATCGGGCCCCTCTCCCTGCGACCGCAGCACCACGCCACCACAGGCATGCTGCCTCGCCGGACCCCGCCGCCGTCGGCCTCCGCCTGCCTCCTTCCGCATCCGCGCAGCTCCGCGCGCCTCCGACCTCTGCTCGTCGCCCGCCTCCACCGGTGTCCGCCTATCTCCTCCTGCATCCGTGCAGCTCCGCGCGCCTCCGGCCTCCGACCGTCCGCGCACCTCCGCCGACCTCTGCCCAGCTCCGTGCTACTCCGCGCGCACCGGCCTCCACCCGGCCACCCGCCTCCGCCGGCCGCCGACCACTGCCCACCTCTACGCGTCGCCGGCCTCCGCCCGCCCTCCGTGCAGCTGTGTGCACCGTCGACCTCCACCCTGCTTCGGGCGGCGCCGGCGTACACCTCCTCTTCCTCCCTCTTTCCAACTCGAGCCGCTAGTCTCCGGTGCTCTCCTCTGCCAGTGGCGGGGCTTGGCGCTGTCAGAGTTGGCAGTGTCTAAGGGATCCAGGGTCCACGACTGTCTCCAGTGCCCGGACGAGGGTGGCCAGCTCCGGCGCAATGGCGGATGGCTTCAGCTCCTCGGGGGTCCATCGTGGCGTCGGAGTGTTCCTATCCATGGAGAAGGGAGAGGGCCGCGGCTGCTGGTTGCTGCTGCTTCGGCGAGCACGGGCACGAGGCCGGTTGGAACAGCGGCCGCCCTGCGAACGCTTCGACTGATGTTATTTAAAAAAACATTCTCTGACGTCTGTAGTTTAGTCTTGATGATGGCAAATAAAACGTTTGGACTGATGGCAAAGGCAGTAGTGTTTGCCTTATGTTATTTATAAGGCTTACGGCAAAGCAGATTTAGCAGATGGCAAAGTCTTTGCCGTCTTCCGGATGAAAAGCTGACGGCAAAGTATCCTTTGCCGACTTATCTTTGCCGTCTGAGTTTGCCGTCTGCTTCCTGACGGCAAAACCTTTGCCGTCCAGATTTAGGTCTTTGCCGTCTGTGATCCGCAGATGGCAAAATACCTGTTTCCTGTAGTGGCGCCCCTGCCTCGTGGGCCCCCTGGTGCTCCACTGACCTCAACTCCAACTCTATATATTCACGTTTGGGGAGAAAAAATCAGAGAGAAGGATTCATCGCGTTTCACGATACGGAGCCGTCGCCAAGCCCTAATCTCTCTCGGGAGGGCTGATCGGGAGTCCGTTCGGGGCTCCGGAGAGGGGAATCCGTCGCCGTCGTCATCATCAACCTTCCTCCATCACCAATTTCATGATGCTCACCACCGTGCATGAGTAATTCCATCGTAGGCTTGCTGGACGGTGATGGGTTGGATGAGATTTACCATGTAATCGAGTTAGTTTTGTTTGGGTTTGATCCCTAGTATCCATTATGTTCTGAGATTGATGTTGCTATGACTTTGCTATGCTTAATGCTTGTCACTAGGGCCCGAGTGCCATGATTTCAGATCTGCACCTATTATGTTTTCATGAATATATGTGAGTTCTTGATCCTATCTTGCAAGTCAATTGTCACCTACTATGTGTTATGATCCGGCAACCCCGAAGTGACAATAATCGGGACCACTCCCGGTGATGACCGTAGTTTGAGGAGTTCGTGTATTCACTAAGTGTTAATGCTTTGGTACGGTACTCTATTCAAAGGAGGCCTTAATATCCATTCGTTTCCAATAGGACCCCCGGCCACGGGAGGGTAGGACAAAAGATGTCATGCATGTTCTTTTCCATAAGCACGTATGACTATATTCGGAATACATGCCTACATTACATTGATGAACTGGAGCTAGTTCTGTGTCACCCTATGTTATAATTGTTGCATGAGGAATCACATCCGACATAATTATCCATCACCGATCCAATGCCCACGAGCTTTTCACATATTGATCTTTGCTTAGTTACTTTACCGTTGCCACTGTTACAATTACTACAAAACTACTACTGTTACTTTTGCCACCGTTACCGTTACTTCCATACTACTTTGCTAGTAAATAATTTGCCACAGATATTAAGTTTTCCAGGTGTGGTTGAATTGACAAGTCAACTGCTAATACTTGAGAATATTCTTTGGCTCCCCTTGCGTCCAATCAATAAATTTGGGTTGAATACTCCACCCTCGAAAACTGTTGCGATCCACTATACTTGTGGGTTATCAAGACTATTTTCTGGCGCCGTTGCCGGGGAGCATAGCTCTATTCTTTGAGTCACTTGGGATTTATATCTGCTGATCACTATGAGGAACTTGAAAGACGAAAAAACCAAGATTTATCCCTCAACTACGAGGGGAGGTAAGGAACTGCCATCTAGCTCTGCACTTGATTCTCCTTCTGTTTTGAGTAAACTTGCGACACCTAAACCTGCTTCTGCCATTAATTCTGATATGTCGCATGTTATTGATGATGCCACTTCTTCTATGCATGATACTTATGATGAAACTACTTCTATGCTTGATACTACTGTGCCACTAGGTGAATTTCTTGATGAACAACTTACTAGGGATAGAGAGAATGAAATTATTGAAACGGATAATATTGATGAAAGTGATGATGAAGATTCTCCCCCTAGATATGAATTGCCTATTGTGCCTGAGGGTTATGTTATGGATGAAGAAACTGCTAGAGATTTTCTTGCTTGCAATGATAGATATGATCTTAAGAAATTATTTGCTAAGCTGAAAGAAAAATCTTTGAATTCTAGAATGAAATATGAACCTGCTTTTGCTACTTCACCTATCTGTATTTCTGATAAGGATTATGATTTCTCTATCGACCCTGAGATAATTACTTTGGTTGAATCTGATCCTTTTATGGCTATGAATCAGATACTTTTGTGGCACATCTTACTAAATTAAATGATATAGCCACCCTATTCACTAATGATGAGAAAACTCGTTACTACTATATCCTTAAATTATTTCCGTTCTCATTAAAGGGTGATGCTAAAACATGGTTTAATTCTCTTGATCCTGGTTGTGTGCGTAGTCCCCGGGATAAGATTTATTACTTCTCTGCTAAATATTTCCCCGCTCATAAGAAACAAGCTGCTTTAAGAGAAATATATAATTTTGTGCAAATTGAAGAAGAGAGTCCTCCACAAGCTTGGGGGAGGCTTCTCCAATTACTTAATGCTTTGCCTGATCATCCTCTGAAGAAAAATGAAATACTTGATATCTTTTATAATGGACTAACCGATGCTTCCAGAGACCACCTGGATAGTTGTGCTGGTTGTGTTTTCAGGGAAATAACAGTTGATCATGTTGAATTGCTGTTGAATAATATGTTGACTAATGAAAATAATTGGACACTTCCTGAACCAACTCCTAAGCCAACTCCGAAGAAAAGGGGTATTCTATTTCTCAGTCCTGAAGATATGCAAGAGATAAAGAAATCTATGAAAGAAAAGGGTATTGAAGCTGACGATGTTAAGAATTTACCACCTATTGAAGAAATACATGGTATTGATAACCCGACACAGGTAGTAAAGGTAAATTCTCTCTATAGATTTGATGAAGGTGATATCCCTTGTTATAAGTCTGCTAGCCAATGCTTAGATGAGTTTGATAATTTTATTATTAAACAAGAAAACTTCAATGCTTATGTCGGTAGACAATTGAAACGTAATGCTTATATGATCGAACACTTGAGTGATTATATGTCTAGAGTTAAAGGTGAACTTAAACTCATTAGTAAACATGCTTCTATGGTTACCACTCAAGTAGAACAAGTGCTTAAAGCTCAGAATGATTTGCTAAATGAATTAAATAATAAGAAAAATGATAATGCTATTAGAGTTGTGACTAGAGGGGGTAGAATGACTCAGGAACCTTTGTATCCTGAGGGCCACCCTAAGAGAATTGAGCAAGACTCTCAGAGAACAAATGTTGATGCACCTAGTCCTTCTAAGAAGAACAAAAAGAAAAATGATAGGACTTTGCATGCTTCTAGTGAACCTGTTGTTGACACACTTGAGAATCCCAATGATATTTCTATTTGTGATGCTGAAACACAATCTGGTAATGAACATGAACCTAGTGATAATGTTAATGATGATGTTCATGTTGATGCTCAACCTAGCAATAACAATGATGTAGAGATTGAACCTGCTGTTGATCTTGATAACCCACAATCAAAGAATTAACGTTATGATAAGAGAGACTTCATTGCTAGGAAGCATGGTAAAGAAAGAGAACCACGGGTTCAGAAACCCATGCCCTTTCCTCCTAAACCATCCAAGTAAAAGGATGATGAGGATTTTGAGCGCTTTGCTGAAATGATTAGACCTATCTTTTTGCGTATGCATTTTACTGATATGCTTAAAATGAATCCTTATGCTAAGTATATGAAAGGTATTGTTACAAATAAAAGAAATATACTGGAAGCTAAAATTTCTACCATGCTTGCTAATTATACTTTTAAGGGTGGAATACCAAAGAAACTAGGAGATCCAGGAGTACCAACTATACCACGCTCCATTAAAAGAAACTATGTTAAAACTGCTTTATGTGATCTTGGAGCCGGTGTTAGTGTTATGCCTCTCTCTTTATATCGTAGACTTGATTTGAATAAGTTGACACCTACTGAAATATCTTTGCAAATGGCCGATAAATCAACTGCTATACCTGTCGGTGTTTGTGAGGATGTGCCTGTTGTGGTTGCAAACGCTACTATCTTAACGGACTTTGTTATTCTTGATATTCCCGAGGACGATAGTATGTCGATTATCCTTGGTAGACCCTCTTTGAATACTGCAGGGGCTGTTATTGATTGCAACAAAGGCAATGTCACTTTTCATGTTAATGGTAATCAGCACACGGTACACTTTCCGAGGAAACAACCTCAAGTCCACAGTATCAACTCTATTGGAAAAATTCCATCGATTATTATTGGAGGTGAATTTCCTCTTCCTACTGCCAAGAAGAAATATGATATTCTTATTGTTGGGGACGTGCATATCCCCGTTGAGGTAACCTAGTGCTATTCGAAAATTCTCCGGTTTCATGTGATTCGGAATAAGTTTGTTAACAAGACTTGATCAACCTTGTTAGTGGATTCCTTTTGATGAGCAGGAGATGGATGCACAACTCTCTGTACCCTCCTTTTACATTCTGTTATTTAAATTAAATAAAGCTAAATAGTATTTCTGCCTGTTTTCTTAATTATCCGTGCAATAAAAAATACCCCGAAAATAAAAGTTATCCAAATGCCCTGAAAATGAAATATGATTTTTTGTAGAATATTTAAGAATATCTGGCACTGAGAACACACCAGGGGGAGCCACCACCTGGCCACGAGGGTCCAGGGCGCGCCCACCCCCCTGGGCGCGCCCCTGCCTTGTGGGCCCCACGTGGCCCCCCTCCACTTATTCCAGCACCCACACACTCCTTCTTCCTCCAGAAAAAAATCACCACCTAGCTCAAACCCGTGTTCTAGCTCATCTTGCTGTGAGTTTTGATCTCCTTGCTCAAAGCTCCACTCACAAAACTGTTTTGGGGGATTGTTCTTCGGTATGTGACTCCTCCAATGGTCCAATTCGGCATGCTTTATTCATTGCAAATTTTTGTTGCTTAGGTGACCCTGTTCTTGAGCTTGCATGTTAGATTTATTTCATCCCAAGTAGTTTTAATGCATGATATAGTCTCTAGGCACTTGTGGGAGTAGTTGCTATCAATTTTGTAGAGTTGGGTTCACTTTTATTTTGAGTCCCTAAAAATTTCAAAAAATTTCAGAAAAAGAAAATGATGAAGAGATTGTTGAGAGGCTCTTCGAGTCGAAGCTCGAAGGATAAGCAAAGTGAGGAGGATAAGAAGCCCAAATATAATCTTCCTCGCACCACGGAAGTTCGTCCATGTGAATGGCCTTGTGATGATTTCTTGAGAGTAGTCTAGATTCATGATGATTTTTATTACTTGGCTTAGAATGCAGGCCTCACCGACTTCCTCCACGACCAGCTCGAACAGTATCTCCTCCTCACTAATATTTTTGTGCAAAATTTTCATTTCCATGCTAGGAGATCACCACCTTCAGTGGAGTTTCATTTATATGATGAATTTAAGGAGATGACCTTATATGATTTTTGTCAGATATGCAAGATACCCTTTGAGGGCAGCATAGAGGAACCACACTGTAATGATGTTGAGGGATTTATTAATGAAATTGCTGTAGGGGAAACGAGGAAAGTTTCTAGTGCAAGAATTACTAGCATACATTTTCCTGTTCTACGTTACTTTTCAATATTTGTTAGTAGATGCTTGATTGGTCGCGGGAACAGTGGAAATCTTAGTGCTTCTAATATTATTATTTTGCGCCATGCTTTGTTTCGTGATATGACTTTCATTCTTGGTGCCATTATTGCTAAACGATTAAGTCTGAACCGTACAAAGGGCCCCATTCTCGGTGGCATCTTTGCCTCGCGCCTTGCTGCAAACTTTAATATACCTATTAGGCATTATGAGAAAGAAGAAAAGTTGCTGCCCCCTATTTTTCTAGATTATAAGAGTATGGTAGCACATGACTTTATTGTTAAAGATAAGAAGAAGATGCTTAAGTATAAACTGATATTTGATAAAAATTATTGTGAGATTATTACCTTGCCTACGCCCTCTTTGTTTAACATATATTCAGGCACGTACCTCATCCTGCCGGAGGCCATTTATGCGTACTGGAGCCTAACACCAGTTCTAGAGCATGAGCCGGAGCCACCCCTGGACCCTTATCGACTGTCTGTTTATCAGTGGGATCCGGAGGAGCTCGCTAACTAGTGGCACGCCGAGGATCCTCCTCAGTACAATGGAGAGGACCACTTTGATCCATGGGCATAGACCAACTTAGGCCAGAAGCCTAAGCTTGGGGGAGTACGTATTTATCACCAATATTACATTCATGTTCACACACTCATTCTAGTTGTCGGTGCTCATACTTTTTCATTGTACTATCCATGCTAGTTTATTTTCTTTTCTTTTCTCTCTTTATTCTTGTATGCTTGAATAACCTTAAGAAAAACCAAAAAAATTAGTGGTAGCTTTTAGCTAGTTTACTTTCCATGCCTGTAGTAGTAATAATTAAAAGAAAACCCAAAAAGATTTCTCGTTCTTCTTTTGTTTGTTGGGAGCTTTCCCGTGTAAATCGTTTTATTTATTTTCTTTGGGGGTCGAGAGAAGAAGACCATAATGAAAAGGTTGAAGTAGCTCTTATATGCATTATTGTTGATTTAACAAAGAGCCCATATTACCTTGTCTTCTCCTGTGTATTAAATGCTTGCAGATTCCAGCTCCGTGCAATTGCACATGCACTATTATTATTATCCACACCATTCGGTCGTGCAAGTGAAAGGCAATAATGACGATATATGATGAACTAATTGAGATGAGAGAAGCTGGTATGAACTCGACCTCTCTTATTTTTGTAAATATGATTAGTTCATCGTTCCTGATTCAGCCTATTATGATGAAACATGTTTGCAATGACAACTAGATATTATAGTTGCTCATGCCATGCTTAATTAGCTAGGAGTTTATAATGGTTTACCTTGCGTGCCAACATGCTATTAAAATAGTTGTGATGTGGTATGATAGGGTGGTATCCTCCTTTGAATGATTCAAGTGGATTGACTTGGCACATGTTCACACATGTAGTTGAAACAAAATCAACATAGCCTCCACGATAGTTATGTTCATGGTGGATTATATCCTACTCATGCTTGCACTCAATGTTTATTAATTTTAATGCAAGTTCATGACTGTTGTCGCTCTCTAGTTGGTCGCTTCCTAGTCTTTTTCTAGCCTTCACTTGTACTAAGCGGGAATACTGCTTGTGCATCCACTTCCATAAACCCCAAAGTTATTCCATATGAGTCCAGCATACCTTCCTATATGCGGTATCTACCTGCCGTTCCAAGTAAATTTGTATGTGCCAAACTCTAAACCTTCAGATGAAATTCTGTTTTGTATGCTCGAATAGCTCATGTATCAACTAGGGTTGTCTGTATCTTCCATCCTAGGCGGGTTATTCTCAAGAGGAGTGGACTCCGCTCCTCATTCACGAGAAAATGGCTGGTCACCGGGATGCCTAGTACCATGCTCAAAGCAAATCAAAATAATTGCAAACAAAACTCCCCCAGGACTATTGTTAGTTGGAGGCACCCGTTGTTTCAGGAAAGCCATGGATTGATGCTTGTTGGTGGAGGGGGAGTATAAACTTTACCATTCTGCTTGGGAACCGCCTATAATGTGTGTAGCATGGAAGATATCGAGATCTCTCGGTTGTTATGTTGACAATGAAAGTATGCCGCTCAAAATATTATTTATCTCTATTTCAAAATCGAGCTCTGGCACCTCTACAAATCCCTGCTTCCCTCTGCGAAGGGCCTATCTATTTACTTTTATGTTGAGTCATCATCCTCTTATTAAAAAGCACCAGCTGGAGAGCACCGCTGTCATTTGCATCCATTACTATTAATTTATATTGAGTAGGACTATGACTGGATCTCTTTTACCATGAATTACAATGTTTAGTCAGCCCTTGATCTTCAGAGGTGCTCTGCATTTATGTTTTGCGGTCTCGGAAAGGGCTAGCGAGATACCATCTTTTTATATCATATTATGATTGTTTTGAGAAAGTGTTGTCATCCAAGATTTGCTATTATTGCTCGCTAGTTGATTATGCCATTGATATGAGTAAACATGAGATATGTGTTATTGTGAATATCGTTAGTTCATAATCTTTGCTGAAATGGCTCTACATATTGCAACAACAAGAGCAAACAAAGTTTGTAAAAAAAATTCTTTATCACTTTTAGTTTATCAACTGAATTGCTTGAGGACAAGCAAAGGTTTAAGCTTGGGGGAGTTGATACATCTCCATCGTATCTACTTTTCCAAACAATTTTGCCCTTGTTTTGGACTCTAACTTGCTTGATTTGAATGGAACTAACCCGGACTGACGTTGTTTTCAGCAGGATTGCCATGGTGTTATTTTGGTGCAGAAATAAAAGTTCTCGGAATGACTTGAAACTTCACGGAGAATATTTTTGGAATAAATAAAAAATACTGGCGAAAGAATGAAGACCAGGGGCCCACACCTTGTCCACGAGGGTGGGGGCGCGCCTGCCCCCTTGGGTGCGCCCCCTGCCTCGTGGGCCCCCCTGGTGCTCCACCGATCGCAACTCCAACTCTATATATTCACGTTCGGGGAGAAAAAAATTAGAGAGAAGGATTCATCATGTTTCACGATACGGAGCCACCGCCAAGCCGTAATCTCTCTCGGGAGGGCTGATCGGGAGTCCGTTCGGGGCTCCGGAGAGGGGAATCCGTCGTCGTCGTCATCATCAACCTTCCTCCATCACCAATTTCATGATGCTCACCACCGTGCGTGAGTAATTGCATCGTAGGCTTGCTGGACGGTGATGGGTTGGATGAGATTTACCATGTAATCGAGTTAGTTTTGTTAGGGTTTGATCCCTAGTATCCATTATGTTCTGAGATTGATGTTGTTATGACTTTGCTATGCTTAATTCTTGTCACTAGGCCCGAGTGCCATGATTTTAGATCTGAACCTATTATGTTTTCATGAATATATGTGAGTTCTTGATCCTATCTTGCAAGTCAATTGTCACCTACTATGTGTTATGATCCGGCAACCCCGAAGTGACAATAATCGGGACCACTCCCGGTGATGACCGTAGTTTGAGGAGTTCGTGTATTCACTAAGTGTTAATCCTTTGGTACGGTACTCTCTTAAAAGGAGGCCTTAATATCCCTTAATTTCCAATAGGACCCCCTGCCACGGGAGGGTAGGACAAAAGATGTCATGCAAGTTCTTTTCTATAAGCACGTATGACTATATTCGGAATACATGCCTACATTACATTGATGAACTGGAGCTAGTTCTGTGTCACCCTATGTTATAACTGTTGCATGTGGAATCGCATCCGACATAATTATCGATCACTGATCCAATGCCTACGAGCTTTTCACATATTGATCTTTGCTTAGTTACTTTACCGTTGCCACTGTTACAATTACTACAAAACTACTACTGTTACTTTTGCCACCGTTACCGTTACTTCCATACTACTTTGCTACTAAATACTTTGCCGCAGATATTATGTTTTCCAGGTGTGGTTGGATTGACAACTCAACTGCTAATACTTGAGAATATTCTTTGGCGTCCCTTGTGTCGAATCAATAAATTCGGGTTGAATACTCTACCCTCGAAAACTGTTGCGATCGCCTATACTTGTGGGTTATCACTTCACATGCTCCACACAGGTGATCTTTGAGGAATTTGACATCCTCGATGCCAATGACATGTTTCTTCTTCGCGAGCATGTGCAAGTTCCTCATGCCAGCATGACCAAGTCATCGATGCCATAGCCAGCCTTCTGAAGCTTTTGCAAGTAGACATGTAGCAGGTTGTGGTCCTGTAGAGAAATCAACAATATACAAGTCTCCTCTCCTAAAGCCTTCGAAGACTTTGGAATGGTCAGCTTCCATGATAACAACACAACGATACTTGCCAAATATAACAACCATATCAAGATCACAAAGCATTGAGACAGACATGAGGCTGAATCCTAAGGACTCGACAAGGATGACTTTCTCCATGTGTTGATCCTTTGAGATCGCAACCTTACCTAGACCCAATACCTTGCTTTTTCCTTTGTCAGCGTAGGTGATATGCTTCAGATGCGATGGAGATAAAGCAGAGTCCATCAATAAGTTTATGTCACCAGTCATGTGATTTGTACATCCACTGTCGAGGACCCACTTAGTAGCTTTGGGTTGATCATCAAGCATATGATATAGTACATCTTATGAACTCATATACTTCATCGGTGAAGAATATGACATCAAATTCATCAGATCAATTTCATCAAGCAATAGAACAGATATAGCAGTATGAGGACACACTACTAGAAAAAGGGTTGTTAGTGGCGCACCAATTTTTGCCATTAATGGCGCACTATAGGTGCGCCACTATTACCACGCCACTAGTAACAAATACTAATGGCGCACCTAGTAATCCAGATAGTAGTGGCGCACCACCTGGTGCGCCATTACTAACCATACATGTGCGCCACTGGTAAGTTGAACAGGTGCGCCACTGGTAAGATGAACAGGTGCGCCACTACTAAAATTTTGAAATCTGGATCTGGATTGGGGCTGATTTTTTTTTTGCAATTTTTTTTCGAATTTTGTTCTGGATCTGGTATGTTCTTTGTTACGGGGAGCTCCACATGTGGCTGGAAGTAGAGGAGGGAGGACAGGAGGGAGGAGGAAGGAGGACAGGAGGGAGGAGGAGGGAGGAGAGAGGAGAGGAGGAGAGTGTTGGGAATCGTAGCATAATTTTAAAATTTTCCTACGCTCACCAAGATGCATCTATGGAGTATACTAGCAACGAGGGGAAAGGAGTGCATCTACATACCCTTGTAGGTCGCGAGCGGAAGCGTTCCAATGAACGTGGATGACGGAGTCGTACTCGCCGTGATCCAAATCACCGATGACTGAGTGCCGAACGGACGGCACCTCCGCGTTCAACACACGTACGGTGCAGCGACGTCTCCTCCTTCTTGATCCAGCAAGGGGGAAGGAGAGGTTGATGGAGATCCAGCAGCACGATGGCGTGGTGGTGGATGTAGCGGGTCTCGGCAGGGCTACGCCGAGCTTCTGCGAGACGGAGAGGTGTAGCAGGGGAGGAGGGAGGCGCCCAAGGCTGTCAGGTTGCTGCCCTCCCTCCCCCCTTTATATAGGCCCCCTGGGGGGGCGCTGGCCCTGGAGATGGGATCTCAAGGGGGGGGGGCGGCGGCCAAAGGGGGGAAGAGGTTGCCTTGCCCCCCAAGGCAAGTGGGAAGCCCCCCCACCCTAGAGTTTGCAACCCTAGGCGCAGGGGGAAAGGCCCATGGGGGACGCCCAGCCCACTAGGGGCTGGCTCCCTTCCCACTTCAGCCCACTGGGCCCTCCGGGATAGGTGGCCCCACCCCGGTGGACCCCGGGACCCTTCCGGTGGTCCCGGTACAATACCGGTAACCCCCGAAACTTTCCCGGTGGCCGAAACTTGACTTCCTATATATAATTCTTCACCTCCGGACCATTACGGAAACTCTCGTGACGTCCGAGATCTCATCCGGGACTCCGAACAATTTTCGGGTTTCCGCATACATATATCTCTACAACCCTAGCGTCACCGAACCTTAAGTGTGTAGACCCTACGGGTTCGGGAGACATGCAGACATGACCGAGACGCCTCTCCGGTCAATAACCAATAGCGGGATCTGGATACCCATGTTGGCTCCCACATGTTCCACGATGATCTCATCGGATGAACCACGGTGTCGAGGATTCAATCTATCCTGTATGCAATTCCTTTGTCAATCGGTATGTTACTTGCCCGAGATTCGATCGTCGGTATCCCAATACCTTGTTCAATCTCGTTACCGGCAAGTCTCTTTACTCGTACCGCAATGCATGATCCCGTGACTAACGCCTTAGTCACATTGAGCTCATTATGATGATGCATTACCGAGTGGGCCCAGAGATACCTCTCCGTCACACGGAGTGACAAATCCTAGTCTCGATCCGTGCCAACCCAACAGACACTTTCGGAGATACCCGTAGTGCTCCTTTATAGTCACCCAGTTACGTTGTGACGTTTGGCACACCCAGAGCACTCCTACGGTATCCGGGAGTTGCACGATCTCATGGTCTAAGGAAAAGATACTTGACATTGGAAAAGCTCTAGCAAACAAAACTACATGATCTTTTATGCTATGCTTAGGATTGGGTCTTGTCCATCACATCATTCTCCTAATGAGGTGATCCCGTTATCAATGACATCCAATGTCCATAGCCAGGAAACCATGACTATCTGTTGATCAACGAGCTAGTCAACTAGAGGCTTACTAGGGACACATTGTGGTCTATGCATTCACACATGTATTACGATTTCCAGACAATACAATTATAGCATGAACAATAGACGATTACCATGAACAAAGAAATATAAAAATAACCATTTATTATTGCCTCTAGGGCATATTTCCAACAGTCTCCCACTTGCACTAGAGTCAATAATCTAGTTACATTGTGATGAATCGAACACCCATTGCGTCCTGGTGTTGATCATGTTTTGCCCTAGGGAGAGGTTTAGTCAACGGATCTGCTACATTCAGGT
The DNA here is from genome assembly GCF_018294505.1 of Triticum aestivum. Lineage (NCBI taxonomy): Eukaryota > Viridiplantae > Streptophyta > Magnoliopsida > Poales > Poaceae > Triticum > Triticum aestivum. Next base: position 105,513,652 of record NC_057814.1, on the reverse strand, counting down.
CCGTATGTACTTTACAAATATCTATGTCTCCATTTTCAACACTTTCACGAATGGAGTTGAAGCGACGCTTGATATGCCTGGTCTTCCTGTGAAACCTGGGCTCCTTCGCAAGGGAATAGCTCCAGTGTTGTCACAGAAGAGAGTCATCGGGCCCGACGCATTGGGAATCACCCCTAGGTCGGTAATGAACTCCTTCATCCAGACTGCTTCCTGTGCTGCCTCCGAGGCTGCCATGTATTCCGCTTCACATGTAGATCCCGCCACGACGCTTTGCTTGCAACTGCACCAGCTTACTGCTCCTCCATTCAAAATATACACGTATCCGGTTTGTGACTTCGAGTCATCCAGATCTGTGTCGAAGCTAGCGTCGACGTAACCCTTTACGACGAGCTCTTCGTCACCTCCATAAACGAGAAACATATCCTTAGTCCTCTTCAGATACTTCAGGATATTCTTGACCGCTGTCCAGTGTTCCATGCCGGGATTACTTTGGTATCTTCCTACCAAACTTACGGCAAGGTTTACATTAGGTCTGGTACACAGCATGGCATACATAATAGACCCTATGGCCGAGGCATAGGGGATGACACTCATCTTTTCTATATCTTCTGCCGTGGTCGGGCATTGAGCCGTGCTCAATTGCACACCTTGCAATACAGGCAAGAACCCCTTCTTGGACTGATCCATACTGAACTTCTTCAATATCTTGTCAAGGTATGTACTCTGTGAAAGACCAATGAGGCGTCTTGATCTATCTCTATAGATCTTGATGCCTAATATATAAGCAGCTTCTCCAAGGTCCTTCATTGAAAAACACTTATTCAAATAGGCCTTAATACTTTCCAAGAATTCTATATCATTTCCCATCAATAGTATGTCATCCACATATAATATGAGAAATGCTACAGAGCTCCCACTCACCTTCTTGTAAACACAGGCTTCTCCATAAGTCTGTGTAAACCCAAACGCTTTGATCATCTCATCAAAGCGAATGTTCCAACTCCGAGATGCTTGCACCAGCCCATAGATTGAGCGTTGGAGCTTTCATACTTTGTTAGCATTCTTAGGATCGACAAAACCTTCCGGCTGCATCATATACAACTCTTCCTTAAGGAAGCCATTAAGGAATGCCGTTTTGACGTCCATCTGCCATATCTCATAATCATAGTATGCGGCAATTGCTAACATGATTCGGACGGACTTCAGCTTCGCTACGGGTGAGAAAGTCTCATCGTAGTCAACCCCTTGAACTTGTCGATAACCCTTAGCGACAAGTCGAGCCTTATAGATGGTCACATTACCATCCGCGTATGTCTCCTTCTTAAAGATCCATTTGTTTTCTATGGCTCGCCGATCATCGGGCAAGTCAGTCAAAGTCCATACTTTGTTTTCATACATGGATTCTATCTCGGATTTCATGGCTTCTAGCCATTTGTCGGAATTCGGGCCCGCCATCGCTTCTTCATAGTTCGAAGGTTCACCGTTGTCTAACAACATGATTTCCAGGACAGGGTTGCCGTACCACTCTGGTGCCGAACGTGTCCTTGTGGACCTACGAAGTTCAGTAACTTGATCTGAAGCTTCATGATCATCATCATTAACTTCCTCCCCAGTCAGTGTAGGCACTACAGGAACATTTTCCCGTGCTGCGCTACTTTCCGGTTCGGAAGGGGTGACTATCACCTCATCAAGTTCCACTTTCCTCCCACTCAATTCTTGCGAGAGAAACTCCTTCTCCAGAAAGGACCCGTTCTTGGCAACGAAGATCTTGCCTTCGGATCTGAGGTAGAAGGTATACCCAATAGTTTCCTTAGGGTATCCTATGAAGACGCATTTTTCCGACTTGGGTTCGAGCTTTTCAGGTTGAAGTTTCTTGACATAAGCATCGCATCCCCAAACTTTTAGAAACGATAGCTTAGGTTTCTTCCCAAACCATAATTCATACGGTGTCATCTCAATGGAGTTCGATGGAGCCCTATTTAAAGTGAATGCGGCAGTCTCTAAAGCATAGCCCCAAAATGAGAGCGGTAAATCGGTAAGAGACATCATAGATCGCACCATATCCAATAGAGTGCGATTACGATGTTCGAACACACCATTTCTCTGAGGTGTTCCAGGCGGCGTGAGTTGTGACCATTCCACATTTCCTTAAGTGTGCACCAAACTCGTGACTTAAATGTTCTCCACCACGATCTGATCGTAAGAATTTTATTCTCCTGTCACGTTGATTCTCAACCTCACTCTGAAATTCCTTGAACTTTTCAAAGGTTTCAGACTTGTGTTTCATTAGGTAGACATACCCATATCTACTTAAGTCATCAGTGAGAGTGAGAACATAACGATATCCTCCGCGAGCCTCAACACTCATTGGACCGCACACATCGGTATGTATGATTTCCAATAAGTTGGTTGGTCGCTCCATTGTTCCGGAGAACGGAGTCTTAGTCATCTTACCCATGAGGCATGGTTCGCACGTGTCAAATGATTCGTAATCAAGAGACTCCAAAAGTCCATCTGCATGGAACTTCTTCATGCGCTTGACACCAAGGTGACCAAGGCGGAAGTGCCACAAGTATGTGGGACTATCGTTATCAACTTTACATCTTTTGGTATTCACACTATGAACATGTGTAACATCACGTTCGAGATTCATCAAAAATAAACCATTGACCAGCGGGGCATGACCATAAAACATATCTCTCAAATAAACAGAACAACCATTATTCTCGGATTTAAATGAGTAGCCATCTCGAATTAAACGAGATCCAGATACAATGTTCATGCTCAAAGCTGGCACTAAATAACAATTATTGAGGTTTAAAACTAATCCCGTGGGTAGATGCAGAGGTAGCGTGCCGACAGCGATCACATCGACCTTGGAACCATTCCCGACGCGCATCGTCACCTCGTCCTTCGCCAGTCTCCGTTTATTCCGTAGTTCCCACTTTGAGTTACAAATACGAGCAACCGCACCGGTATCAAATACCCAGGAGCTACTATGAGTACTGGTAAGGTACACATCAATTACATGTATATCACATATACCTTTGGTGTTGCCGGCCTTCTTCTTGTCCGCTAAATATTTGGGGCAGTTCCGCTTCCAGTGACCACTTCCCTTGCAATAAAAGCACTCAGTCTCAGGCTTGGGTCCATACTTTGACTTCTTCCCAGTAACTGGTTTACCGGGCGCGGCAACTCACTTGCCGTCCTTCTTGAAGTTCTTCTTACCCTTGCCCTTCTTGAACTTAGTGGTTTTATTCACCATCAACACTTGATGTTCTTTTCTGATCTCCCCTTCCGCTGATTTCAGCATTGAATATACCTCGGGAATGGTCTTTTCCATCCCCTCCATATTGTAGTTCATCACAAAGCTCTTGTAGCTTGGTGGAAGCGACTGGAGGATTCTGTCAATGACCGCGTCATCCGGGAGATTAACTCCCAGCTGAGACAAGCGGTTGTGCAACCCAGACATTCTGAGTATGTGCTCACTAACAGAACTGTTCTCCTCCATTTTACAGCTAAAGAACTTGTCGGAGACATCATATCTCTCGACCCGGGCATGAGCTTGAAAAACCAGTTTCAGCTCCTCGATCATCTCATATGCTCCATGTTTCTCAAAACGCTTTTGGAGACCCGGTTCTAAGCTGTAAAGCATGCCGCACTGAACGAGGGAGTAATCATCAGCACATGATTGCCAAGCGTTCATAACATCTTGGTTCTGTGGGATTGGTGCATCACCTAGCGGTGCTTCTAAGACATAATCTTTCTTGGCTACTATGAGGATGAGCCTCAGGTTCCGGACCCAGTCCGTATAGTTGCTGCCATCATCTTTCAGCTTGGTTTTCTCTAGGAACGCGTTCAAATTGAGGACAATGTTGGCCATTAGATCTACAAGACATAGTGTAAAGATTTTAGACTAAGTTCATGATAATTAAGTTCATCTCATCAAATTATTTAATGAACTCCCACTCAGATAGACATCCCTCTAGTCATCTAAGTGAAACATGATCCGAGTTAACTAGGCCGTGTCCGATCATCACGTGAGACGGACTAGTCAAGATCGGTGAACATCTCCATGTTGATCGTATCTTCTATACGACTCATGCTCGACCTTTCGGTCCTCCGTGTTCCGAGGCCATGTCTGTACATGCTAGGCTTGTCAAGTCAACCTAAGTGTATTGCGTGTGTTCCGAGGCCATGTCTGTACATGCTAGGCTCGTCAACACCCGTTGTATTCGAACGTTAGAATCTATCACACCCGATCATCACGTGGTGCTTCAAAACAACGAACCTTCGCAACGGTGCACAGTTAGGGTGAACACTTTCTTGAAATTATTATAAGGGATCATCTTACTTACTACCGTCGTTCTAAGCAAATAAGATGCAAAAACATGATAAACATCACATGCAATCAAATAGTGACATGATATGGCCAATATCATCATGCTCCTTTGATCTCCATCTTCGGGGCACCATGATCTCCATCATCATGATCTCCATCATTGTGTCTTCATGAAGTCGTCACGCCAACGATTACTTCTACTTCTATGGCTAACGTGTTTAGCAACAAAGCAAAGTAATTTACATGGCGTTATTCAATGACACACAGGTCTTGCAAAATAATAAAGACAACTCCTATGGCTCCTGCCGGTTGTCATACTCATCGACATGCAAGTCATGATTCCTATTACAAGAATATGATCAATCTCATACATCACATATATCATTCATCACATCTTCTGGCCATATCACATCACATAACACATGCTGCAAAAACAAGTTAGACGTCCTCTAATTGTTGTTGCAAGTTTTTACATGGTTTGTAGGTTTCTAGCAAGAACGTTTCTTACCTACGTATGACCACAACGTGATTTGCCAATTTCTATTTACCCTTCATAAGGACCCTTTTCATCGAATCCGTTCCGACTAAAGTAGGAGAGACAGACACCCGCTAGCCACCTTATGCAACTAGTGCATGTTAGTCGGTGGAACCTGTCTCACGTAAGCGTACGTGTAAGGTCGGTCCGGGCCGCTTCATCCCACAATGCCGCCGAAACAAGAAAAGACTAGTAGCGGCAAGAAGAATTGGCAAACTCAACGCCCACAACTGCTTTGTGTTCTACTCGTGCATAGTAACTACGCATAGCCTGGCTCATGATGCCACTCTTGGGAATCGTAGCATAATTTTAAAATTTTCCTACGCTCACCAAGATGCATCTATGGAGTATACTAGAAACGAGGGGAAAGGAGTGCATCTACATACCCTTGTAGGTCGCGAGCGGAAGCGTTCCAATGAACGTGGATGACGGAGTCATACTCGCCGTGATCCAAATCACCGATGACTGAGTGCCGAACAGACGGCACCTCCGCGTTCAACACACGTACGGTGCAGCGACGTCTCCTCCTTCTTGATCCAGCAAGGGGGAAGGAGAGGTTGATGGAGATCCAGCAGCACAACGGCGTGGTGGTGGATGTAGCGGGTCTCGGCAGGGCTACGCCGAGCTTCTACGAGACAGAGAGGTGTAGCAGGGGAGGAGGGGGGCGCACAAGGCTGTCAGGTTGCTGCCCTCCCTCCCCCCTTTATATAGGCCT
>NC_057814.1:105506585-105507890 GCF_018294505.1 Triticum aestivum | reverse complement strand
CACCCTAGGGTTTGCAACCCTAGGCGCAGGGGGAAAGGCCCATGGGGGGCGCCCAGCCCACTAGGGGCTGGCTCCCTTCCCACTTCAGCCCACGGGGCCCTCCGGGATAGGTGGCCCCACCCCGGTGGACCCCGGGACCCTTCCGGTGGTCCCGGTACAATACCGGTAACCCCCGAAACTTTCCCGTTGGCCGAAACTTGACTTCCTATATATAATTCTTCACCTCCGGACCATTCCGGAAACTCTCGTGACGTCCGGGACTCCGAACAACTTTCGGGTTTCCGCATACATATATCTCTACAACCCTAGCGTCACCGAACCTTAAGTGTGTAGACCCTACGGGTTCGGGAGACATGCAGACATGACCGAGACGCCTCTCCGGTCAATAACCAACAGCGGGATCTGGATACCCATGTTGGCTCCCACATGTTCCACGATGATCTCATCGGATGAACCACGGTGTCGAGGATTCAATCAATCCCGTATGCAATTCCCTTTGTCAATCGGTATGTTACTTGCCCGATATTCGATCGTCGGTATCCCAATACCTTGTTCAATCTCGTTACCGGCAAGTCTCTTTACTCGTACCGCAATGCATGATCCCGTGACTAACGCCTTAGTCACATTGAGCTCATTCTGATGATGCATTACCGAGTGGGCCCAGAGATACCTCTCCGTCACACGGAGTGACAAATCCCAGTCTCGATCCGTGCCAACCCAACAGACACTTTCGGAGATACCCGTAGTGCTCCTTTATAGTCACCCAGTTACGTTGTGACGTTTGGCACACCCAAAGCACTCCTACGGTATCCGGGAGTTGCACGATCTCATGGTCTAAGGAAAAGATACTTGACATTGGAAAAGCTCTAGCAAACGAAACTACACGATCTTTTATGCTATGCTTAGGATTGGGTCTTGTCCATCACATCATTCTCCTAATGATGTGATCCCGTTATGAATGACATCCAATGTCCATAGCCAGGAAACCATGACTATCTGTTGATCAACGAGCTAGTCAACTAGAGGCTTACTAGGGACACATTGTGGTCTATGCATTCACACATGTATTATGATTTCCGGACAATACAATTATAGCATGAACAATAGACGATTACCATGAACAAAGAAATATAATAATAACCATTTATTATTGCCTCTAGGGCATATCTCCAACAGAGAGGAGGGAGGGGGAAGGAGGAGAGAGGAAAGAGGGAGGAGAGACCGTGAGGAGGAGGGAGGAGGAGGTCGCCGGAGTGTCGTGAGGAGGAGGAGGAGGTCACCGGAGAGGAGGAGGAGGAGGAGGAG
>NC_057814.1:105505765-105506426 GCF_018294505.1 Triticum aestivum | reverse complement strand
CGCCGGAGAGCCGTGAGGAGGAGGAGGTCGCCGGAGAGCCATGAGGAGGAGGGAGGAGGAGGTCGTCGGAGAGCCGTGAGGAGGAGGGAGGGGCATGAAGGAGGGGAGGAGGAAGAAGAATTAGGTAGAAAAGGGAAGAAGTGATGGAGGGAAGGAGGAAGAGGAAGAAGAGGTAATATATATAGTGGTTGTGGCGTTACAGTAATGGTGCACCACACCCATGGTGCGCCACTACTAACTTTGTATATTTTTTTGAATTTGGAAGGCGGGAAAATTACTAATGGTGCACCACACCCACGGTGCGCCACTACTATTTTTTTTATTTTTTTGAATTTTTTTGCCTTCAGATCTTAAAAGCATCGTAACTTTTTTCTGTTAGGTTTTTGAGGATTCTAGAAAATCGATAACGGGCATAGCCCGTCATATTCGGATGTAACTTTTCGATTAGATGATTTTTCATATAATTTTTTTTCATCGGAGGTCGTATGCAAAAGTTACGGCCATTTTACCGAAACACGGCGGCCTTTTGCAGAAAAATTCAAAATTCATGTTTGTTAATTTTCCTAACAACTAGAACACATAACACATGGGCATCAAATTTTTTGAATTTTTTTGCATCTTTTATCATTTCTTTTATTTTTTTTAAAACCTAAAAGGCGAT
>NC_057814.1:105471869-105505589 GCF_018294505.1 Triticum aestivum | reverse complement strand
GACATAGCAATGGCGTACCACACCTAGGTGCGCCACTACTATGTAGCACTAGTAGAAAACAGGGCATTGGTTCGACCCTCGTAATACCATTATTAATCCCGGTTTGCTCACGAACCGGGACCAAAGGAGGCAACTGTCTCGGTTCGTGAGCCCAGGGACCGGCCGGGCCACGTGGGCCATTGGTCCCGGTCCGTCTGGACCTTTTGGTCCCGGTTCCATGCACGAACCGGGACCAATGCGCCTCGCCCCTGGCCCATGACCATTAGTCCCGGTTTATGCCACAAACCGGGACTAAAGGGTTGGTCCTCGTTGCGGTCAGAGTTCAGTCCCATCTCGCCAACCGAAGGGCGCTCACACCGGTTTATAAGCCCGTCTCTCTCTGCCTTGTTGAGCTCCTCTCAAAGTGAAAATAGATGCCCTTATATAAGGAATTTGACCTAAATTCAGAGTGAATTTCTCTGAAATTCATAGAAATTTATGATGAATTTAGGTTGAATTCTCTCTATAGCCGCATCGATGCTCATTTTTTTATGTTGGGGTTGGCGATCTTTACAGACTTTTTGTGTGTTGAATATGCACCATTCAAAATCAGTCTCTGCTTTGAATGGTTCATTTTGAACACATAAAAAGTCTGGAGGTCAAATAAGTTCAAGAAAATGAAATCCCTTTGTAATAGATGAGTTTTCCTCCGAAACCCTGGTACTTCGAAAGAGATTGTCCATTTTGTTCACGAAGTGCATCCAGCTTTTGCCGGGACCCTCTCAACTTTTTAGCACATGCTATGTGGATGAAATGATGATACCATGCCAACTTTCAACCTTTTCAGAGTTCATTTGTAGGGTTTTTCAATTTCAGGGTCATTTAGCTCAAAACAATCAGGGTCATTCCTAGGTGCGCCACTACTATGTAGCTAGCCTAGAAGTGGCGCATCTAGATGTGGTGCGGCATTGCTATGTCTGGTGGGGGGCACTAGTAGAGAAAGGGCCTTTATTCCCGGTTCATAAGGGCCTTTAGTCCCGGTTCTGGAACCGGGACTAAAGGGTCGTTACTAAAGCCTCCCCCTTTAGTCCCGGTTCTTACACGAACCGGGACTAATGGCCCTCCACGTGGCCGCTGCCTGGAGGTCCTCCTTTAGTCTCGGTTGGTAACACGAACCGGTACTAAAGGAAATTTTATGATTTTTTTTTAATTTTTTTTTTGATTTTCAAATTTCTGAATTATTTTAACCTCTAATCTCTAATCACCCCTCATCACTCCTCAATTTAACCTCCAATCTCTAATCACCCCTCATCATTCCAAATCATCTAACTTCCCGGACGGTCACCCATCCTCTCACTACTCCAGCCTAAGCACGCTTAACTTCCAGGTTCTATTCTCCCTCGTTTCCAAGTCTACACTTGTTGTTTTCCTGACAATAGTAAGATGTCAATCCTATTAACCCTCAGGAATTTAGCTTGAGCATGAAGTCACACATTTCACTGTTTGAGTTTGAAACTATTGTTCTAAAAAACAATAATTATTTAGTAACACTAATATTTATTGAATAAGTAGTTTGACCATAGTTTGACCACAATTTGACCAGATTTGACCAAAATTCAAAAAAACCGAATAATTATTTCGTAACACTAATATTTCTTGAATAATTAGTTTGACCATTGTTTGACCACAGTTTGACCACAATTTGACCAGATTTGACCAAAATTCAAAAAAACTAAAATAATTATTTAGTAACACTAATATTCTTGAATAATTATTTAGTAACACTAATACTTCTTGAATAAGTAGTTTGACCATAGTTTGACCAGATTTAACAAAAATTCAAAAAAACTGAAATTTGAGCATAACTTTTTTTCCTTTTAGAATTTGAGGATTCTAAAAACTTGCAAACAGGCCGTAGGCAGTCAAAATCGGATGCGGATTTTTGTGCTGGACATTTTGATATAGTATACGTTTTTTCTGACATCGTATGCAAAAGTTATAGCCGTTTTACATTTTCCCTACACTTTTTGCAAAACATGTCCAAATTTAAGTTTTTAAAGTTTCCTAACTAGTACATGTAGTAACATAACTACATCTGGAAGGATTTTAATTTTTGAAGTTTTTATCATTTTCTTTTGCTTTTTACAAAACTGAAAAGGTGATCCATGGGGGGGGTAGAGTTTGAAAATCGAACCTTTAGTACCGGTTCGTGCCACGAACCGGTACTAATGCCTCAAACCCCATTAGTACCGGTTGGTGGCTCGAACCGGGACTAAAGGTCTAACCTTTAGTACCGGTTGTTGCCACGAACCGGTACTAATGGGCATCGCACCCTTTTGTCCAGGTTCGTGGCACCAACCGGGACTAAAGGTCCCATTTCAACCGGGACTAATGCATGTACGGTGCCCTTGCCGCTAGAACCGGGACTAATGCTCACATTAGTCCCGGTTCGTAATGCAACCGGGATTAATGCTCTTTTCTGGCCGAACCAAAGCCCTGTTTTCTACTTGTGCGGGGGGGATGGACCCCAAAAAAATAGCAATGGCGCACTGCTCATGTGGTGCGCCATTAGTAAAAACATAGCAATGGCGCACCTGATTCTGGTGCGCCACTGCTATATAGCAGTGGCGCACCACCATCATGGTGCGCCACTAGTAGAGATATTGGAGATAAGCCTTTTTCTAGTAGTGACGTGAGAAATGAAAATTCATTTCTTCATGATTTGCTTTCGTCCTATCTTGCATTATTCAGGCCTCCAGCAAATTCTTCCAACGATTAAGTTCGTCTGGAGACCTCATCCTGCATAAGAGATTGGTTCTTTTTCTTCACGACCCACATCTGGAGGGGTGGCAAAGAGTTCATCATTCTGCGAGCTCCATAAGACAAAGGTGGCATAGAAGCCAGTCCACTTTGTTTCACATAAGAGGGGTTAGGGTAAGCATATGAATAATTAGAGAAATTCTTCGAGGAATTATGAACATAACAATTTGAAGAATAATGCACATATTCACAGCCCTTAGTCTTTCGCTGCGAAATAGAAGTGTTAGCACGATGATGTTCATATGAGGACTTTGATCCATATGAGGAATTCGGTCCATATGACGACTTGGATCCATATGAAGAATTTGATCTGGGGTTCCTATTCTTCACAGGCGGTGTCATGATGACATTCACCTAAAGACATGCAAGGCACCTTTTGGGAACCCAGATTTCTTCATAGGGGGACCGTTCCTGCAGTTGGTGCCAACATATCTAGCAAATACTTCATGATAACCCACAAGTATAGGGGATCGCAACAGTTTTTGAGGGTACAGTATTCAACCCAAATTTATAGATTCGACACAAGGGGATCCAAAGAATATTTGAAGGTATTAGCAGCTGAGTTGTCAATTCAACCACACCTGGAGATTAATTATCTGCAGCAAAGTGATCAGTAGCACAGTAATATGATAGTTTTGATAGTAGTGACAGCAGCAACGGTAACAGTAACAGTGATAGCAGTAATTTTGTAGCAAGTGTAACAGTGATGATAGCAATAGTAACGCAGCAAGATCAATATAAACAAATTCGTAAGCATTTGATCGGTAACTTGTTGGATGATATCCGTCATGTAATAGTTATAACCTAGGGCGATATGACACTAGCTCCAGTTCATCGATATATTGTAGGCATGTATTCCGTAAATAGTCATACGTGCCTTATTAAAAGAACTTGCATGACATCTTTTGTCCTACCCTCCCGTGGAAGCGGGGTCCGTATTGGAAACTAAGGGATATTAAGGCCTCCTTTTAATAGAGAACATGAACAAAGCATTAACACATAGTGAATACATGAACTCCTCAAACTACGATCATCACCGGGAGTGGGCCCGGTTGTTGTCACTCCGGGGTTGCCAGATCATAACACGTAGTAGGTGACTATAACTGGCAAGATCAGATCTGAAACATGGATATAGTGATGAATTCATAAACGGTTCAGATCTGAGTTCATGGCACCCGGGCCCAAAGTGACAAGCATTAAGCATAGCAAAGTCATAGCAACATCAATCTAAGAACATGGTGGATACTAGGGATCGGGCCCTAACAAAACTAACCCGATTACATGATGAATCTCATCCAACTCCTCACCGACCAGCAAGCCTACGAAGGAATTACTCACTCCCAGTGGGGAGCATCATGGAATTGGCGATGGAGATAGGTTGGTGATGACGAAGAACGAAGATCCCCCTTTCCGGTGCCCCAAACGGACTCCAGATCTGCCCTCCCGAGGAAGAACAGGGCTTGGCGGCGGCTTTGTCTTGTGGAACGCAATAATTCTTTCTCCCTGATTTTTCTGGAATAATGTGAATGTATAGTATCAGGGGGGTCGTCAGTGGGGCCACCAGGTGGGTACAACCCACTTGGGCACGCCAGGAGAAGGGGGCGCACCCTGGTGGTTGTGCCCAGCCAGGGGGGCCCTCTCTGGTGGTTGTTGGCTCCAAAAATCTTCTTTTATTCCATAAAAAATCCTCGCAAAGTTTCACTTTATTCCGAGAACTTTTATTTCTGCACAAAAACAACACCATGGAAGTTCTACTGAAAACAGCGTCAGTCTTGGGTTAGTTTCATTCAAATCATGCAAATTAGAGTCCAAAACAAGAGGAAAAGCGTGAGAAAGTGTAGATACGTTGGAGACGTATCAACTCCCCCAAGCTTAAACCTTCGCTTGTCCTCAAGCAATTCAGTTGATAAACTGAAAGTGAGAAAAAAAACTTTTACGAACTCTTTTGCTCTTGTTTGCACAAATAAGCTTAAAGCGCGCCCAGGTTTTCAGCCGGCGTTATAACTAGCCATGTCAACAATAACATTTAAAGATTATAATGATTCATATCAATGACATAATCAGCTAGCGAGCAATAATAAGATATCTCAAACAGCAACACGTTGTCAGAACAACCATGATATAATATGAAAATAGTGGTACCCCGCTAGCCCTTTCTGAGACCGCAAAACATAAATGCAGAGCACCTCCAAAGTTCAAGCAGCGACTAAACATTGTAATTCATGATAGAAAAGATCCAGTCATGATGCACCCAACATTAGCTATACACAATGCATAAATCTTGACCGCTGTGTTCTACTCAGTTTCTGGCGCTTGTTTTCGAAGGTGATGACACAACATGAAAGTAAATAGACAGTCCCTTCGCAGAGGGAAGCAGTGATTTGCGGAGGTGCCAGAGCTCAATTTTTAAAACAGAGATACATGATATTTTGAGAGATGCACCCCTCTCATTCACTTCACGACCATCAGTTATCAACATCTTCCATGCTAAACACGCTAGTGGCGATTCCCAAGCGGAAGTTAAAGGATTTGACTCCATTGGGAGTTTTCGTTTGATTATTCAAGAGATGAACTCGTTTTCATATTTGTTGTTTGGGACTGGGCATCCCTAATACCGCCCGTTTCCTCGTGTGATGGCGAGTGAATAAATACTCGACCTGAGAATAACATGCTTAGCACGGAAGATATCGACCACCTCCTGTCGTTCCATGAACGATAAGTTTTTAGAGGTGGCACATGCAAATTTATTTAGGACGGCAGGGTAATACCGTATATAGGTAGTGTCGGTGGCAAACGACACCTATGGGATCACAATAATCCCTACTACGGTTGCTGGGGCGCGGGGTTGTGAGAAGAGCAGGATTAACAGTCAGCATAAGGATCGTTTACCCAGGTTCGGGCCGCGAGGGTGCGTAAAACCCTAGTCCTGTTTCGGTGGATGTATTGAGTGTTCTTGAGCTCTCGAACTAGCTACAGTGGTTGTGCCGTTCAAAAGAGCCGAATCCCTCTCCAGTACGCCGTGGGCCTCCTTTTATAGTCGATAGGGGCTGTCACAGTGGCACACAGGAGGTGGAAAGGCCTACAGTACTGCGAGCTTATCGCCCGTATTATAGGACAAGATGCATTTAAAGCATCGCTAGGGTGTCCCTTAGCTTTATCAGGGACGGGAACGAGGCCCTCCCCGTCCGTTGCCGCTCCTCCTTTCTTCGACACACGCCCTGGCCAGCGATCCATGGGGCGCCATGTAGGCAGGCAGGCAGCTGAGGTGGCGCGGTGGTAGGGTCTTCATGAAGATCTGCATGCCGCCACGCATGCGCTTGCTGAGTCGGCCTAGGAGCTGCATGTTGCCACACAGGTGCCTGCCCAGCTGGTCGGGCTGGCAGCTGCATGCTAATGGCGGTGGAAACTACGCTGGTGCGGGCCTGGCTGTGGCCCCGCTGATGTCCTTGGCAAGGGCCTTGCCGGGGGCCCGGCAAGGGTCTTGCCATGGCGCGCAGTCGTCCCCTGCAAGGATCTTGCTGGGGGTCTTGTGGCTTTCCTCGGTAAGGATCTCGCGGAGGGTCGCCGTCTTCTGGTTCTAATCTGATCTTACATATCTATGGTCTTGACAAAGATCTGCATGCCACCACGGAGGTGCCTCCGGAGCCGTAGTTCCAATGAAGTTGGTTGGGTTGGAACCCGTGGGCTCAAGGGTGGCTCACTCTGTTGGCGTTGGGCGTGTCGCCCCGGCACGGCTCTTGCCAGGGCTGCCGAGGCTGCCCCGGCAAGGGTCTTGCCGGGGGAGCCTGCTTCGCCCTTCTGCTTTTTGTGTTTCTCGGCCTTAGCGTTGTCTTGGGCTTCGGCTTCTCTCTGGCTCCCCTCCTCTTCACTGCTTAGTGTGACCGCGGCGCGCGGCTCCAACAGCCCGTGCACAAGTAAAGGGGTACAAAAGAGTGCCCCTACTTTTGTACACCGACAGGAGCCCCCGGTCCTGGGCCACACATGAGCGCGACACGTTGTTGGGCCAGGCCCAGAACGGAGCGCGGTCAGGTGGGGCGGATTTTTACCGCAGTAACTGTTCCGTCCGCTGCGCTTCCCCATGACCTGCGCGACGTGGAGTGTCGTGCGTGACGTGGGGGTCATACGTGGGGCAGTTTCCGCATGCATGCGTCACATCGTGGTAAAGAGGCGGCTTGGGCCTTCAACATAAAATGAGGGAGGCATGGAGGCGCGGCTCATTTACTGGATGGACTCGGGTCGCAGTCTTCAAGGTGCCCACGCCCCGGATCACAGGGCAGGGAACAGTCGCCTCACCTGTCGTTTCGACCCTGCTCGCTCGCCACGCGTCCTCCATGCAAGTGGCGGGCTGTGGAGGTGGGAAGCCGGGTCATCGCTGATTGGAGCAGCGGGTCGGTCCTGATTCCCCGCGCCTCCGACGGCTGGATTGGCTGAGTGGGGCAGCCGAGTCTCGACCTCGCCCCTTTATAAGGAGGGGGAGGGAGGGCGTCATCCCACATTCCTTCAGTATCAATCCTCCTTCACCTTTGCTTCTTTCTTCACCTGCTATGGCGAGAGGAGGTGCTGGGGCTTCGACGGTGGCGGCGAGGATCGCTGCTCGTCAGCGCGTCCCTCCTTCCCACGAGCCTGCGGCGGTGGAGCCGGCCACGAGAGGAAGGGGGAGGGGGCGTGGCCGAAGTCGCCGCGGCGGTTGGAGGAGAGGAGGACGAGGTGGCACGGCGGCCGTGCCTCTGCCAGCGGTGCCTCCCGCGATGGAGGGTCACGTCGGGGACCGGCCCCGCGAGTTCTTCATCAGGCTGCGCCGGCCACCGCATCGTCGTCTCTGTCTCCCCACCCCCTTTGCTTAGGAGGTGGAGCTCGATCCGCCCCAGACCCTCAGGTTGCAGATGAGGGGCTGTGGGACCGACGGCACACGGTTTGACGTCAACTTCCCCGCTCCGCATGTTATGTATCTCCGTCGCGGATGGAGGACATTTGCCCGCATCCATAGCCTGACGGTGGGGCTCGTCCTCTACTTCAAGTTAATGGAGGGCGGCCTCCTCTCCATCAAGGTCTTCGGAGATCTTGGAACTCGCCTGAAGTGCTGGGTGGAGAGATCCTCGGACGATGAAGATTCCTCCTCAAGCAGGAGTGACGAGGAGGACAGCGACAGCGATGACGAGGGAGTCGAGCGGCAGGATGCCGACTCCGACTGATCGCGTCGCCCCTCCCTCGGCCTCGTGCCCTGCCGAGGGCCTTCCTCGTCAAGCTCTCGATCGGCGCGTTCCCCATCGCCTCCTTGGGCGGCTGGCGTAGGAGGGCCGGAGAGGGCAAAGAAGGTGGACGGCAGCCGTCAACTCGGAGTACGCGGGCACCGATGCCTTCGTCGCGTATTGCCGAGCCGTTGCCTCATCTCCAGCTCCTCCGCCGGCACCCGGATGCTCTCTTGGTGCCTTCTGCTTCTCGCACCTCGCCTAGGCGCTCCCTTTTCCCTCCTACTGTCTTGTTTCATCTTCTGAGGAGAGGGACAAGAAAGGGATTACGGGCACCTTATCTCTTTTCAGTTTTGTAAGCCTGCGGGCGCTTGTTAATTTTAAGATTTGTAATCCCCTTGCTCATGTTTTTCTTCCCGTACGAACTGTACCTGTATGGGACGTTTTTAATGAAAAAGGGTGCTTGCCGGGTCCTTTGTGCGCGAGCGAGGTCCATGCCAAGGAACGAATCCTTGTTATTGTTAAGATAAACATTGTTGCCCGGCAACAGGCCTTGCCGTTCCCACTTCGGTCGACCATTCTCACGCTCTTGGCGGAGCAAGGGGCGAAGTAGGGTTAGGCCCCTCGTTCGTTTCTTTTGCCACCACGACTACGACCAAGTTCCGACCCAGGGGATAGCTCTTGGGTACGGGAAAAGGGGAGCACGGTGGTTTTATGAATGTAAACGAGGTTTCATATGTCCCAGTTCCATACGGAAGTGCATAACAAGGGATGAAAGACTTATCTGAATCAGCAGCCCCCGGCAACCTTGGCTTGCCATGGTTGGATCCTTGTGTCTTCAGCCCCCGGCACTCCTGGCTTGCCGGGGCCGGAGCGCCGGTCCGTCCTCTTCCTCCCAAGGGGCTCAGGAGAAGTGTCCACATGTCCTGCGAACCAAAGAGGACAGAAAAATGCACACTTGACCTCTAGGCGCCCGCATCACACCTCACACTTGAAGGGAAGGGGAATAGTGAAATGACTCTGTTGTCTGCCTATATTACACTCAAAATGCAACTGGTGACGCCCGCATCACACCTCACCCTCAAGTAAAAACAAACACACAAGCGTTCATTGCCCTGCCCGCTTGCATCTCCTCTCCCCTTTCCCTCTACCTCGATCCCCTGCCTGCAGCACTAGGGTTCCTCCAGCAAGCCGTTGCCACTGG
Source organism: Triticum aestivum (assembly GCF_018294505.1). Taxonomy (NCBI): domain Eukaryota; kingdom Viridiplantae; phylum Streptophyta; class Magnoliopsida; order Poales; family Poaceae; genus Triticum; species Triticum aestivum. Next base: position 105,496,397 of record NC_057814.1, on the reverse strand, counting down.
TCCCATCTGGCCTGGTCCTCGATGATGCTCTGTCCAGCTAGGCTACATGGCCGGCGGGTAGGGGCAAATCTCCCTGGCTTCTCCTCCCTCTGGTGCCGCCCTCATTCTCATGGTCTCCAGCAGCTGCTCCACTGTGGTTCGCCCAACGCACAACTACGGCAATGCCACACTGCGGCAGAAGGCACCTTATCCCCCTCCCCACCTCCCAGACCGTGGCCTTGAGGTGCTGTTGAAGGATGAGCTCATCCAACAAGGTGAGGATCTCCTCTGATTTTTTGCCAAATTTTCATTCTGATCCACTATACGATGAATTGCTATGAGCTGCTTTTGCTACTGCTATATGATGCATTGCTATGAGCTGCTCCTGCTGCTGCTATATGATGAATTGCTATGAGCTGCTGCTATATGATGAATTGCTATGAGCTGCTGCTGCTATATGATGAATTACTATGAGCTGCTGCTGCTATATGATGAGTTGCTATAAGCTGCTGACGCTGCTGCTCCATGATGAATTGCTATGAGCTGATCCTGCTGGTGCTATATGATGAATTGCTATGAGCTGCTCCTGCTGCTGCTATATGATGAATTGCTATGAGTTTCTCCTGCTGCTGCTATATGATGAATTGCTATGAGCTGCTCCTGCTGCTGCTATATGATGAATTGCTATGAGCTACTGCTGGTATATGATGAATTGCATACTGCTGCTGCTGTATGATGAGTTGCTATGAGCTGTTGCTTGTCACGACCGGTTTTTCAATAAAATATTTACTGAGAAACCGATCCCTTTTACAGACCAGTAGAGAAGAATCCTCCTCACTGGTAGACAATTTCCTGATCACAGAAGAAAACCAGGAGTACTAAATATAAGACAAGGTTGAGCGGAGACGGCTCAACAATTTATTACAAACACGCCGATATTACACATAAAGGCGGATATGGTGGCATAACTACTGACTCACAAATAGAAGCGATGGTGGATATGTCACAGTGATGTGGGTGACATGACTCCTGAAACTAACAGCTCTTCGAGCGTCGGAGTGAGGCTCGAGGATACTTATTGTGGGTGGCGGAAGCGTATATAATACAAGTGACAAATATCCAGGATCGCACGGGACTGACTGGGACTCCTCTAGGCGTCGGACTCACTATCAAACTCTTCATCCACGAGATCGCCTTCGTCAACATCTGGCCAAATCAACAAGCCAGGTGAGTACTATGAAAGTACTCGCAAGACAGTTTGGACATAAGATATAACAAATGCAAACATGATGCATATGAACAGATTAATAAAGCGCACTCAGATAATAAAACAGCTATGCATGGGAATTAAAAAGGAAGTTGGGCGGTAGTCCTCCCGAAATCCCAAGGTAATGCTGAAGGCCAATCGAGTGTCTGAATGACTCCTCGGAAGGGTACAAATGAAATAATGATGCCGCAGTCGGGCGTCAAGGCGACACCACATAAATGGCTTATAATAGAATATAAATGACAGTGCGTGCCACAGTCGGACGTCTGAGCGACATCACATAAAGCGCTTATATCAAAAGTAAATGACGAGCGTGCCACAGTCGGACGTCTGAGCGACATCACATAAAGGGCTTATATCAAAAGTAAATGACAAGAGTGCCACAGTCGGACGTCTGAGCGACATCACATAAAGGGCTTATATTTCAGTAGCTCATGAATTTAAATCATTTCAAGGGAATATTCAGGTACGAGATAAATAAAAGGGTTAGTCCATCCACAGGAATAACGTTCGACCAGGTTTACCACTCAAGCTTGTTCACCGGGGATTTACCACAGAGACTGACATAGGGACTGACATGGATAGGGATACACTGGCCATGGTCCTTGATCATGGACACGATGACTCGGAAGGATTTGACTCTGCAGAGTTTGTACTCTTAACCACAGCCAACGGATTTCAGTAGCCACAAGGGACTAGTTCCGTTTATGGTGTTTTAGGAGAAACACATCTAGCCAGTACACACGCATTCAACATTCCGATGCCAGGAATCACCCTCGGCAACGTTTAAGAAAATCCTTGAGACGGTGAGGCTACAACCTCGCGTAGCATGGGATCAAATTTATACCGCGCGCTCTAAGGGGTGCCCCCCTCTCGGTCCCAACCAGAAACACCCATGCCCCCTGACCGTATGACTAGCTTTAATCCAGGGCCATGGAACCCTCATCCCAGCCCCTCTATTTGGTGTGTACAAGGAAAGAGGTTAGCAACTTACTAAACCGTATTCTTTGCAGAAAACATGTGGCAGCACGAAAGGGGAAGAACGATAACGTGGCTCAGTCCACGTTAACGTCGGAGTTTATCGGATGACGTAAGACTGGCATGCTGCAACAATACCATCTTACTACCTTTCATGTCACCACATGATCAGGTCATCTCTCATCAAAGATCACAGTATCTTCGAAACACACGGATAGTTGCCTTGCATGCAACGTAATACTCACCGATGCTCATATGCCATGCACAACCATTCAAGGAAACATGCAAAACACCTATCATATCGAAGGTTCGAACATGCTTGCCTGGTTCAGAGAAGTCGGAGTCTAGCTCGGCGAAGTTCGCGGCTCCATCACCTCCTCCGGAACCTACGGTATAACGAAACCGTATACTAGCGTGAAAATCGTTGCGTGCATAAAAATTGTTCCAAATTTTTTCCAAATAAATACTATAAAAAACTAGACAAAAATACAAGACTGACAGAAAAAGAATCAATAAAAAAGCATCTTTTATTAAAAAGATATAAGGGTTTTAGTCCAAGGACTGATCTGTGATGAAACAGAAAAGATCCAGGGACTTGTTTGAGAAAACAAAAAAATGGTTCGGAATGAAATGCGCCAGCCCAAAGAGAAAACGCATTTTGCCCGAAGGCGCTTTCAGAAAACGGTTCGAGGGGGAAAAAGAAGAGAGGCTGACAGGGGGTCCCACCCGTCAGGTTTAAAACTCCCAACGGAGCTCGCCGGCGCCCGAAGGCTGCGGTGGTCGCCGGCGTTGAACCGCGGCAAGGCAGAGAGATCGGAGGGTACCAATAGGTTCAGGTTGTTCTTCCGCGTCGGTGGGTGGTGGACTTGGCCGTCGGAGAGCACCACGTCGACGGCGACACTTTCTCCGGCGGACGGTGGTTCGGGCGATGGTGGAGTACTCCGGTGGGTGCTGCAAACTCCAAATTGATGCGCGGGTCAGAAGAGTGGATGCGCTAGAAGGCTACTGGCAAGAGCTGAGAGGTAGGGGTGCACGCACGGGGGTGAATCGAGCTGGGTCCCAAAGCGGGTCGAGGCGGCCGGACTTGGGGAAGAAGACTCCCTCGGGGGCTGCCCAGTGGCTTGGCGTGGTACTGGTGGTGTGTAGAGGTGGTGCGGGTTCGAGTTCGAGCTCGGGGCCTCCTTTTATAGGCGATCCGAGGGGGTGGCCGTGAACGGGATAGCTCCGGCGAGCAATTACGGCGAGGCAGAGGTTGGGCAGGGGGTTTAGGATGCTAGGCATCATCAGGGAGGGTCACTGGTGCCATTCCTCCGCTAAACCTCGGTCGGGCATGGTGTAATACGCCGGTCCTCGACGGAACGGCCGTACGGGCACGGCGGCGGCAGAGAGCGCGCTCCACGCCTAGCAGTTCACGACGACGGACGGCAGCGTGCACGGGTGAGTGGTTGGCCACGCAGTGGCCTCTGGTTGCTTGGGCGGCGCTGGACGGCGGCGTCCACTGCTGTGCCTCTCTCGCAGCCGCAAAGGGCGCTGCTGCCGTCGCTCACGGGGCGGCGCACCTCCACCTGCTCGTCGCCGACGCCCGCAAGCTTCAAGGCGATCGTGCGGCGCAGGGATAAGAAGGAGGCACAGGGCACACGGTGCCACCGCGGCTACTGGTGAGATCGAGAAGGAGTTCTGAAGAAAACGATAGTGGCTCACTGAAACTGTATACTGAACTTCTGAACTTGACAGAAACAGTGCCGTTCAGGTGTTCGACGAAATGATTTGGCATGAAGAAAAAAAAATTCTGGAGCTGGGGCTTGGTGAGGTGACCTCTCAATGCATCCAGAGGCTGCCTGAATTTTCTCAGATTTTTAGGAGGAGAAAACAATTGAATTTCATCAAATTTGGCAAATATGGTCCAAACTTGCAGCAAGTACAATTTGAAATATTTGAACTGGAGACCAGTGGATCATCATAGATCTTGGTTGAGGGCTCTAAGGACTAGCCAGGTTCAATAAAATATTTATTGAGAAACCGATCCCTTTTACGGACCAGTAGAGAAGAATCCTCCTCACTGGTAGACAATTTCTTGATCACAGAAGAAAACCAGGAGTACTAAATATAATACAAGGTTGAGCGGAGACGGCTCAACAATTTATTACAAACACGCCGATATTACACATAAAGGCGGATATGGTGGCATAACTACTGACTCACAAATAGAAGCGGTGGTGGATATGTCACAGTGAAGTGGGTGACATGACTCCTGAAACTAACAGCTCTTCGAGCGTCGGAGTGAGGCTCGAGGATACTTATTGTGGGTGGCGGAAGCGTATATAATACAAGTGACCAATATCCAGGATCGCACGGGACTGACTGGGACTCCTCTAGGCGTCGGACTCACTATCAAACTCTTCATCCACGAGATCGCCTTCGTCAACATCTGGCCAAATCAACAAGCCAGGTGAGTACTATGAAAGTACTCGCAAGACAGTTTGGACATAAGATATAACAAATGCAAACATGATGCATATGAACAGATTAATAAAGCGCACTCAGATAATAAAACAGCTATGCATGAGAATTAAAAAGGAAGTTGGGCGGTAGTCCTCCTGAAATCCCAAGGTAATGCTGAAGGCCAATCGAGTGTCTGAATGACTCCTCGGAAGGGTACAAATGAAATAATGATGCCGCAGTCGGGCGTCAAGGCGACACCACATAAAGGGCTTATAATAGAATATAAATGACAGTGCGTGCCACAGTCGGACGTCTGAGCGACATGACGTAAAGGGCTTATATCAAAAGTAAATGACAAGCGTGCCACAGTCGGACGTCTGAGCGACATCACATAAATGGCTTATATCAAAAGTAAATGACAAGAGTGCCACAGTCGGACGTCTGAGCGACATCACATAAAGGGCTTATATCAAAAGTAAATGACAAGAGTGCCACAGTCAGACGTCTGAGCGACATCACATAAAGGGCTTATATTTCAGTAGCTCATGAATTTAAATCATTTCAAGGGAATATTCAGGTACGAGATAAATAAAAGGGTTAGTCCATCCACAGGAATAACGTTTGACCGGGTTTACCACTCAAGCTTGTTCACCGGGGATTTACCACAGAGACTGACATAGGGACTGACATGGATAGGGATATACTGGCCATGGTCCTTGATCATGGACACGATGACTCGGAAGGATTTGACTCGGCAGAGTTTGTACTCTTAACCACAGCCAACGGATTTCAGTAGCCACAAGGGACTAGTTCCGTTTACGGTGTTTTAGGAGAAACACATCTAGCCAGTACACACGCGTTCAACATTCCGATGCCAGGAATCACCCTCGGCAACATTCAAGAAAAACCTTGAGACGGGGAGGCTACAACCTCGCGTAGCATGGGATCAAATTTATACCGCGCGCTCTAAGGGGTGCCCCCCTCTCGGTCCCAACCGGAAACACCCATGCCCCCTGACCGGATGACTGGCTTTAATCCAGGGCCATGGAACCCTCATCCCGGCCCCTCTATTTGGTGTGTACAAGGAAAGAGGTTAGCAACTTACTAAACCGTATTCTTTGCAGAAAACATGTGGCAGCACGAAAGGGGAAGAACGATAACGTGGCTCAGTCCACGTTAACGTCGGAGTTTATCGGATGACGTAAGACTAGCATGCTACAACAATACCATCTTACTACCTTTCATGTCACCACATGATCAGGTCATCTCTCATCAAAGATCACAGTAACTTCGAAACACACGGATAGTTGCCTTGCATGCAACGTAATACTCACCGATGCTCATATGCCATGCACAACCATTCAAGCAAACATGCAAAACACCTATCATATCAAAGGTTCAAACATGCTTGCCTAGTTCGGAGAAGTCGGAGTCTAGCTCGGCGAACTTCGCGGCTCCATCACCTCCTCCGGAACCTACGGTATAACGAAACCGTATACTAGCGTGAAAATCGTTGCGTGCATAAAAATTGTTCCAAATTTTTTCCAAATAAATACTATAAAAAACTAGACAAAAATACAAGACTGACAGAAAAAGAATCAATAAAAAAACATCTTTTATTAAAAAGATATAAGGGTTTTAGTCCAAGGACTGATCTGTGATGAAACAGAAAAGATCCAGGGACTTGTTTGAGAAAACAGAAAAACGGTTCGGAATGAAATGCGCCAGCCCAAAGAGAAAACGCATTTTGCCCGAAGGCGCTTTCAGAAAACGGTTCGAGGGGGAAAAAGAAGAGAGGCTGACGGGGGGGTCCCACCCGTCAGGTTTAAAACTCCCAACGGAGCTCGCCGGCGCCCGAAGGCTGCGGTGGTCGCCGGCGTTGAACCGCGGCAAGGCAGAGAGATCGGAGGGTACCAATAGGTTCAGGTTGTTCTTCCGCGTCGGTGGGTGGTGGACTTGGCCGTCGGAGAGCACCACGTCGACGGCGACACTTTCTCCGGCGGACGGTGGTTCGGGCGATGGTGGAGTACTCCGGTGGGTGCTGCAAACTCCAAATTGATGCGCGGGTCAGAAGAGTGGATGCGCTAGAAGGCTACTGGCAAGAGCTGAGAGGTAGGGGTGCACGCACGGGGGTGAATCAAGCTGGGTCCCGAAGCGGGTCGAGGCGGCCGGAGTTGGGGAAGAAGACTCCCTCGGGGGCTGCCCAGTGGCTTGGCGTGGTACTGGTGGTGTGTAGAGGTGGTGCGGGTTCGAGTTCGAGCTCGGGGCCTCCTTTTATAGGCAATCCGAGGGGGTGGCCGTGAACGGGATAGCTCTGGCGAGCAATTACGGCGAGGCAGAGGTTGGGCAGGGGGTTTAGGAGGCTAGGCATCATCAGGGAGGGTCACTGGTGCCATTCCTCCGCTAAACCTCGGTCGGGCTTGGTGTAATACGCCGGTCCTCGACGGATCGGCCGTACGGGCACGGCGGCGGCAGAGAGCGCGCTCCACGCCTAGCAGTTCACGACGACGGACGGCAGCGTGCACGGGTGAGTGGATGGCCACGCGGTGGCCTCTGGTGGCTTGGGCGGCGCTGGACGGCGGCGTCCACTGCTGTGCCTCTCTGGCAGCCGCAAAGGGCGCTGCTGCCGTCGCTCATGGGGCGGCGCACCTCCACCTGCTCGTCGCCGACGCCCGCAAGCTTCCAGGCGATCGTGCGGCGCAGGGATAAGAAGGAGGCACAGGGCGCACGGTGCCACCGCGGCTACTGGTGAGATCGAGAAGGAGTTCTGAAGAAAACGATAGTGTCTCACTGAAACTGTATACTGAACTTCTGAACTTGACAGAAACAGTGCCCTTCAGGTGTTCGACGAAATGATTTGGCATGAAGAAAAAAATTTCTGGAGCTGGGGCTTGGTGAGGTGACCTCTCAATGCATCCAGAGGCTGCCTGAATTTTCTCAGATTTTTAGGAGGAGAAAACAATTGAATTTCATCAAATTTGGCAAATATGGTCCAAACTTGCAGCAAGTACAATTTGAAATATTTGAACTGGAGACCAGTGGATCATCGTAGATCTTGGTTGAGGGCTCTAAGGACTAGCCAGGTTCAATAAAATATTTATTGAGAAACCGATCCCTTTTACGGACCAGTAGAGGAGAATCCTCCTCACTGGTAGACAATTTCTTGATCACAGAAGAAAACCAGGAGTACTAAATATAATACAAGGTTGAGCGGAGACGGCTCAGCAATTTATTACAAACACGCCGATATTACACATAAAGGCGGATATGGTGGCATAACTACTGACTCACAAATAGAAGCGGTGGTGGATATGCCACAGTGAAGTGGGTGACATGATTCCTGAAACTAACAGCTCTTCGAGCGTCGGAGTGAGGCTCGAGGATACTTATTGTGGGTGGCGGAAGCGTATATAATACAAGTGACCAATATCCAGGATCGCACGGGACTGACTGGGACTCCTCTAGGCGTCGGACTCACTATCAAACTCTTCATCCATGAGATCGCTTTCATAAACATCTGGCCAAATCAACAAGCCAGGTGAGTACTATGAAAGTACTCGCAAGACAGTTTGGACATAAGATATAACAAATGAAAACATGATGCATATGAACAGATTAATAAAGCGCACTCAGATAATAAAACAGCTATGCATGGGAATTAAAAAGGAAGTTGGGTGGTAGTCCTCCCGAAATCCCAAGGTAATGCTGAAGGCCAATCGAGTGTCTGAATGACTCCTCGGAAGGGTACAAATGAAATAATGATGCCGCAGTCGGGCGTCAAGGCGACACCACATAAAGGGCTTATAATAGAATATAAATGACAGTGCGTGCCACAGTCGGACGTCTGAGCGACATGACGTAAAGGGCTGATATCAAAAGTAAATGACGAGCGTGCCACAGTCGGAAGTCTGAGCGACATCACATAAAGGGCTTATATCAAAAGTAAATGACAAGAGTGCCACAGTCGGACGTCTGAGCGACATCACATAAAGGGCTTATATCAAAAGTAAATGACAAGAGTGCCACAGTCGGACGTCTGAGCGACATCACATAAAGGGCTTATATTTCAGTAGCTCATGAATTTAAATCATTTCAAGGGAATATTCAGGTACGAGATAAATAAAAGGGTTAGTCCGTCCACAGGAATAACGTTCGACCGGGTTTACCACTCAAGCTTGTTCATCGGGGATTTACCACAGAGACTGACATAGGAACTGACATGGATAGGGATATACTCGCCATGGTCCTTGATCATGGACACGATGACTCGGAAGGATTTGACTCTGCAGAGTTTGTACTCTTACCCACAGCCAACGGATTTCAGTAGCCACAAGGGACTAGTTCCGTTTACGGTGTTTTAGTAGAAACACATCTAGCCAGTACACACGCATTCAACATTCCGATGCCAGGAATCACCCTCGGCAACGTTCAAGAAAAACCTTGAGACGGGGAGGCTACAACCTCGCGTAGCATGGGATCAAATTTATACCGCGCGCTCTAAGGGGTGCCCCCCTCTCGGTCCCAACCGGAAACACCCATGCCCACAGACCGGATGACTGGCTTTAATCCAAGGCCATGGAACCCTCATCCCGGCCCCTCTATTTGGTGTGTACAAGGAAAGAGGTTAGCAACTTACTAAATCGTATTCTTTGCAGAAAACATGTGGCAGCACGAAAGGGGAAGAACGATAACGTGGCTTAGTCCACGTTAACGTCGGAGTTTATCGGATGACGTAAGACTGGCATGCTACAACAATACCATCTTACTACCTTTCATGTCACCACATGATCAGGTCATCTCTCATCAAAGATCACAGTAACTTCGAAACACACAGATAGTTGCCTTGCATGCAACGTAATACTCACCGATGCTCATATGCCATGCACAACCATTCAAGCAAACATGCAAAACACCTATCATATCAAAGGTTCAAACATGCCTGCCTCGTTCGGAGAAGTTGGAGTCTAGCTCGGCGAAGTTCGCGGCTCCGTCACCTCCTCCGGAACCTACGGTATAACGAAACCGTATACTAGCGTGAAAATCTTTGCGTGCATAAAATTTTTTACCAATTTTTTTCCAAATAAATACTATAAAAAACTAGACAAAAATACAAGACTGACAGAAAAAGAATCAATCAAAAAGCATCTTTTATTAAAAAGATATAAGGGTTTTAGTCCAAGGACTAATCTGTGATGAAACAGAAAAGATCCAGGGACTTGTTTGAGAAAACAGAAAAACGGTTCGGAGTGAAATGCGCCAGCCCAAAGTGAAAACGCATTTTGCCCGAAGGCGCTTTCAGAAAATGGTTCGAGGGGGAAAAAGAAGAGAGGCTGACGGGGGGTCCCACCCGTCAGGTTTAAAACTCCCAAGGGAGCTCGGCGGCGCCCGAAGGCTGCGGTGGTCGCCGGCGTTGAACCGCGGCAAGGCAGAGAGATCGGAGGGTACCAATAGGTTCAGGTTGTTCTTCCGTGTCGATGGGTGGTGGACTTGGCCATCGGAGAGCACCACGTCGACGGCGACACTTTCTCCGGCGGACGGTGGTTCGGGCGATGGTGGAGTACTCCGGTGGGTGCTGCAAACTCCAAATTGATGCGCGGGTCAGAAGAGTGGATGCGCTAGAAGGCTACTGGCAAGAGCTGAGAGGTAGGGGTGCACGCACGGGGGTGAATCGAGCTGGGTCCCGAAGCGGGTCGTGGCGGCCGGAGTTGGGGAAGAAGACTCCCTCGGGCCAGTGGCTTGGCGTGGTACAGGTGGTGTGTAGAGGTGGTGCGGGTTCGAGTTCGAGCTCGGGGCCTCCTTTTATAGGCGATCCGAGGGGGTGGCCGTGAACGGGGTAGCTCCGGCGAGCAATTACGGCGAGGCAGAGGTTCGGCAGGGGGTTTAGGAGGCTAGGCATCATTAGGGAGGGTCACTGGTGCCATTCCTCCGCTAAACCTCGGTCAGGCTTGGTGTAATACGCCGGTCCGCGACGGAACGGCCGTACGGGCATGGCGGCGGCAGAGAGCGCGCTCCGCGCCTAACAGTTCACGACGATGGACGACAGCGTGCACGGGTCAGTGGGTGGCCACGCGGTGGCCTCTGGTGGCTTGGGCGGCGCTGGACGGCGCCGTCCACTGCTGCGCCTCTCTGGCAGCCGCAAAGGGCGCTGCTGCCGTCGCTCACGGGGCGGCGCACCTCCACCTGCTCGTCACTGACGCCCGCAAGCTTCCAGGCGATCGTGCGGCGCAGGGATAAGAAGGAGGCACAGGGCGCACGGCGCCACCGCGGCTACTGGTGAGATCGAGAAGGAGTTCTGAAGAAAACGACAGTGGCTCACTGAAACTGTATATTGAACTTCTGAACTTGACAGAAACAGTGCCCTTCAGGTGTTCGACAAAATGATCTGGCATGAAGAAATTTTTTTCTGGAGCCGGGGCTTGGTGAGGTGACCTCTCAATGCATCCAGAGGCTGCCTGAATTTTCTCGGATTTTTAGGAGGAGAAAACAATTGAATTTCATCAAATTTGGCAAATATGGTCCAAACTTGCAGCAAGTACAATTTGAAATATTTGAACTGGAGACCAGTGGATCATCATAGATCTTGGTTGAGGGCTCTAAGGACTAGCCAGGGAAAATGGTTTGGAGGCAAAACTCAAAGGAGAAAAGGTAGCTCCTTTGTAAATCTCCAGGAGCCAAAGTAGAAGGCAGAAAATACTTTTGATAAGAATTAAAAGGGAGAAAATTCATGGGGAGGTTCAACTTGCTGGATTTGAAGTATATCTTGACACATAGGTGGGGAATGGCTTTTGGGAGGGGATTTCCACTCCTGTCATGGCAAGAGGAGTTTTTAAAAAGGGGAAGAGATCATTCCAAATGCCATAGGGCTATTTAAAAGATTTTCAAAAATAACTTTTCCAAATGAAAAAAATTTTGTGTTGAGTCCACATAAGTTGGAAAAACCTCCAAGACCAAAAATCAAGTCTTGGGTGAATCCAAACAAAACACTTGTCATAAAAGAAAGTTTTTTTTTGAGAGGGAGAGTCCTTTAGAAGAAAATTTTAAATAACATCCCTCAAATCAAGATAAAAGTTTGAAAAAGCCAGATAAAATTTTTGGGTGTCACAACACCTACCCCCTTAGGAAAAATCTCGTCCCCGAGATTTCTGCTGATCCTCAAATAGCTGTGGGTACTCTGCCTGAAGAAAATCTTCTCTTTCACATGTAGCTTCATCCTCGGTGTGAATGCTCCACTGAACCTTGAAAAATTTAGTTGTTTTCTGACGGGTCCTCCTTTTAGACTCTTCCAAAATCATTACTGGCCGCTCTCTGTAGGCGAGGTCTGGTTGCACGTCAATGCTCTCATGAGATACATTCTTTTCCGGGTTGCTTACACATTTCCTCAACTGTGAGACGTGGAACACGTCATGGACGTCTGACAGCTCTTTGGGTAGGTCTAGCTGGTAGGCTACTGTGCCTCTTCGTGCAATTACACAGAAGGGTCCAATAAATCTTGGGGCTAGTTTCCCCTTAATCTTGAACCATTGCAGGCCCCTCATAGGAGACACTCGGAGGTACACGTAATCACCGGGTTCAAAGCTGACCTCACGATGTTTTCGATCGTAGTAGCTCTTTTGTCGGCTTTGAGCTGTCTTGAGTCTGTCCCTGATCTGTTTAACTTTCTCCTCGGCTTCCTTGAGCATGTCTGGGCCGAAGATACGACTGTCACCTGTTTCTGACCAATTTAGTCAGGTACGACACCTCCGTCCGTACAATGCTTCAAAAGGTGCCATTTGCAAGCTGGCTTGGTAACTGTTGTTGTATGCGAACTCGGCATACGGCAAGCTTTCTTCCCAACTGAATCCATAGGTGAGCACATAGGCTCTCAGCATGTCCTCTAGGATTTGGTTCACGCGTTCAGTCTGTCCATCTGTCTGGGGGTGGTACGCTGTACTGAATGCTAGTTGAGTGCCCAGAGCTTGTTGTAAGTGATCCCAAAATTTTGAGACAAATTGAGTGCCTCGGTCGGATATTATAGTCTTTGGGACTCCATGCAGACAGACTATACGGGAGAGATAACGCTTGGCAAGTCTTTGAGTGGAGTAGGTCGTCTTCACGGGAATGAAATGTGCTACCTTGGTTAGCCTATCCGTGATGACCCATATGGCATCATTTCCGCGTTGTGATCGAGGTAGTCCGACGATAATGTCCATTCCAATTTCATCCCATTTCCACTCAGGTATCCGGTTTGGCTGTAGCAGCCCTGCTGGCTTTTGATGCTCGGCTTTAATGCGCTGACACGAATTGCAACAAGCGATGAAAGTGGCTATATCCCTTTTCATACCGTGCCACCAAAATCTTTCTTGAATGTCTTTGTACATCTTGGTTCGTCCAGGGTGGATCGAATATGGAGTGGTGTGGCTTTCAGTTAGGATTTGCTGTTTGAGTTCCTCAATGTTTGGTACGCAAAGTCTGTCACCGTACCATAATACTCCCTCATTGTCTGTGATGAACTCTGAAGCCTTGCCAAGGCTCATTTTTCTCTTTATGCCTTTGATGCTGGGATGTCCACGCTGAGCCTTCTTAATTTGTTCCATTAGGGTGGGCTGTATCTCCAGATTTGATATGCTGCCCTCAGAGACTAACACCATGTTGAGCTTAGCAAACTCCTGCTGAAATTCAGGCCTCAAGTTCTGTGGACTGTCGTTGCCCGAGCTGGGGTTTCGACTAAGAGCATCTGCCACTACATTTTCTTTCCCTGGATGGTAGTGAATGCCGACATCATAGTCCTTGACCAATTCCAACCAGCGTCGTTGTCGTAAATTTAGCTCTGGTTGTGTGAAAATATATTTAAGGCTCTTGTGGTCCGTATATATTTCACAACGATTTCCCAACAGAAAGTGCCTCCACTCCTTGAGTGCATGGATGACTGCTGCTAGCTCCAAGTCATGAGTAGGATAGTTTTCCTCATGCTTCTGTAGTTGCCGGGAAGCATATGCGACAACTTTGCCATCCTGCATTAATACGCACCCGAGGCCCTTCCGGGATGCGTCACAATACACTTCAAAACTCTTGTGTATGTCCGGCACGACCAAAAGTGGTGCTGTTGTTAGTTTCTTCTTGAGCTCTTGGAAGCTTTTCTCGCACGCTTCCGTCCATACAAATTTCTTGTCTTTCTTGAGCAACTGGGTCATTGGTTTTGCCATAGTGGAGAATCCTTCAATCAACCTTCGGTAATATCCAGCCATTCCTAGGAAACTCCGTACATCTGTTACGTTGGCTGGTGGTTTCCAGTCAAGTATGGCTTTGACTTTTTCTGGGTCTACGGCCACGCCTTCTTGGGTCAATATATGGCCCAGAAAACCAACTTGTCTTAGCCAAAATTCGCATTTGCTAAATTTGGCGTACAATTGATGCTTCCTGAATTCGCCCAATACAATCCTGAGATGTTCCGCATGTTCTTCTGGTGTCCTCGAGTACACCAGAATATCGTCAATGAACACCACAACAAATTTGTCCATGAATTTCATAAACACTTTGTTCATGAGGTGGACAAAGTATGCGGGGGCGTTCGTCAATCCAAATAGCATTACTGTGAACTCATATAATCCGTATCTGGAGGTGAATGCTGTCTTAGGGATATCTTCTGTCCGTACTTTTAATTGATGATATCCCGATCTTAAATCAATTTTTGAGAACACCTTGGCTTGGGCGAGCTGGTCAAACAAATCATTTATCCGTGGCATCGGAAATTTGTTTTTGATGGTGACCATCCTTTTTCTTGGCGAATAATACTGGTGAACCCCATGGTGAGGAGCTGGCTCGAATAAATCCTTTGTCCAGTAGTTCCTTGAATGAAACTGTCTGGTCGGCCTTACAGCAGTAGTCGTGGACTTTCTCGCTTCATTCCTCTGAACATCAGTCTTGCTTTGATTGTTGCGAGCAAGAGTCGTCTTGTCCCTTTTCCGCTCACGGATATCCTCCAGACTGCGGCGCTCATTCTCCAAAGTAATGGCCTTGTCAACCAGAGTTTTGAAGTCTGGGAAAGTGTGTACGACCAGTTGGCATTTTAGTGCCGGCGCCAGGCCGTCCAAATTTTTTTCCATCCTTCTGTTCTCGGTCATATGCTCGTCGTAGGCATAACGAGATAGCTGGGTAAATTGACTGTTGTATTCCGTCACTGTCATGCCTCTCTGCTTGAGATCATCGAACTACCTTTTCTTGATCTTTATGATGCTCCTGGGAATGTGTGCCCCACGAAAGCCTTCCTTAAACTCTTCCCAAGTGATGTTATGTTCACTGGGATGCATGTGTAGGAAGTTTTCCCACCATGCGGCAGCTGCTCCAGTGAGGTAGTGAGGTGCATAAAGCACCTTCTCATGATCAGAACATTGAGCAATAATCAACTTTCTTTCGATGTCTCGAAGCCAATCATCGACTTCAAGTGGCCTATCAGTGTGAGCAAACGTTGGAGGACGTGTCTTCTGTAGTTCAGACAGGTTGGAATGCGGTTGGTATGGCTCACGGTGATTTCCCATATTGATGACGTGATTCATCATCTCTTGGTGTTGTTGTTGGCTTTGTTCGAAGAGGCGGCATACTTGAGATAAGGCTGCCTCGCTGTCCTGTTGACTAGACTGCCCCTGTGTGAAATTGTTGCTTGTCTGTGTTCCATAAACTTCTTTGGGTGGATTTGGCATGGAATGAGTCCACGGACGAGACATTTTCCACTCTGTGGTATATTTTGCAAAACTCATGAGAAGAACTGTGTGGCACAAGGAAAATTTTGCAAAGGCAAAAATTTTAAAAGACCTCAAGATTTTTCAAGAAAATATTTTATTGCGCACGGAGAAGGATTGCTCAGTACAAATCTTACACGCGATACGCAAACATACGATACATCACTCAGGATGTGCGTACACACTCCTGACATGTTAGTTGGCTAGCACACTGCTCCGGGATCCTACATGATGCGCACACTGCTCCGGGATCCTACATGATGCGCACACAACAACCACAAACTTAAGTACCTATAAAAACATATCATACATGCAGACACATCGCGCGGCGACTAGGCGCACTCAGTCGGAGATGGTGAAGATGTCCTTCCCCTTGCCGAGGGTAAGACCCAGCGGTGCAGGAGACTCAACCTCCACCTCCTCCCTAATAGGCTCCAGGCGCGTAGCACTGCGCTGAGGAGATGGCGCGTGTGCGAGAGGCGGTAGAGTGGGTGCGGCAGGCGGTGCAGCTCTGACTGGAGTAGGAGCAATGACCTGGTCGAACTCCTAAGTGGTAGGCAGACGGCGAGTGGTGGCCAAAATGGCAGGTGAATAGGATGCTGAGGATGAGACGAACGTCAGTGGCAGTGCCATCTGGAGAAGCTCCCTCCTGTTGGCAGAATATCCCCGAACTAAGTCCATACGGGCAGCCACAAGACCGTCCACGAGGTCGTCGAAAGCTGCCTCCAGAGCTTTGGGATACACGACAAGCATCTCGATAGCTTCATCTCGCTGTCCCCTATGGCAGGCGAATGCATAGTGACAAGTATATGGCACATGGCATGGGAGGTAGCGGTAGCGACGAGTCTTCATCGAAGGAAGAATGTCCCGAAGGCGAGCTATCGCCTCACGGGCGGCCATCTGCATGGCATGCCTCTCCGTAGGCATGGCCCTTCCCACAAAACGGAAGTGGCGAGACGCAGAACGTCCTCCCTTGAATTGCACCATGGCCTGGTGCATAGACACATCGTCGCCGAGCTTGTGCTGGTAAAGCGTGAACTCTGGACGAGTCGCTGGCCCGATCGCGAGCTTGGTGATGGAGACGAGAAGTTTGACAAACCCCTCAGGCACATTGGTGAACACCCGAGTCTCGCAGATGCTGCCAGCCATCTACAAAAGTAGGCAAAAATTCTGAGTAGTCAAATCATAAATTTATGATGACCAACAGAAAATAGCTACACTTGCAAAATGCTGAAAAGGCACTAAAAAAGCTAATAACCGATTAGCGATCGCACCTAGTGGCTTCCTACAGTCAGCCTGGCTCTGATACCAAGCTTGTCACGACCGGTTTTTCAATAAAATATTTATTGAGAAACCAATCCCTTTTACGGACCAGTAGAGCAGAATCCTCCTCACTGGTAGACAATTTCTTGATCACAGAAGAAAACCTGGAGTACTAAAAATAATACAAGGTTGAGCGAAGACGGCTCAACAATTTATTACAAACACGCCGATATTACACATAAAGGCGGATATGGTGGCATAACTACTGACTCACAAATAGAAGCGGTGGTGGATATGTCATAGTGAAGTGGGTGACATGACTCCTGAAACTAACAGCTCTTCGAGCGTCGGAGTGAGGCTCGAGGATACTTATTGTGGGTGGCGGAAGCGTATATAATACAAGTGACCAATATCCAGGATCGCACGGGACTGACTGGGACTCCTCTAGGCGTCGGACTCACTATCAAACTCTTCATCCACGAGATCGCCTTCGTCAACATCTGGCCAAATCAACAAGCCAGGTGAGTACTATGAAAGTACTCGCAAGACAGTTTGGACATAAGATATAACAAATGCAAACATGATGCATATGAACAGATTAATAAAGCGCACTCAGATAATAAAACAACTATGCATGGGAATTAAAAAGGAAGTTGGGCGGTAGTCCTCCCGAAATCCCAAGGTAATGCTGAAGGCCAATCGAGTGTCTGAATGACTCCTCGGAAGGGTACAAATGAAATAATGATGCCGCAGTCGGGCGTCAAGGCGACACCACATAAAGGGCTTATAATAGAATATAAATGACAGTGCGTGCCACAGTCGGACATCTGAGCGACATGACGTAAAGGGCTTATATCAAAAGTAAATGACGAGCGTGCCACAGTCGGACGTCTGAGCGACATCACATAAAGGGCTTATATCAAAAGTAAATGACAAGAGTGCCACAGTCGGACGTCTGAGCGACATCACATAAAGGGCTTATATCAAAAGTAAATGACAAGAGTGCCACAGTCGGACGTCTGAGCGACATCACATAAAGGGCTTATATTTCAGTAGCTCATGAATTTAAATCATTTCAAGGGAATATTCAGGTACGAGATAAATAAAAGGGTTAGTCCATCCACAGGAATAACGTTCGACCGGGTTTACCACTCAAGCTTGTTCACCGGGGATTTACAACAGAGACTGACATAGGGACTGACATGGATAGGGATATACTGGCCATGGTCCTTGATCATGGACACGATGACTCGGAAGGATTTGACTCTGCAGAGTTTGTACTCTTAACCACAGCCAACGAATTTCAGTAGCCACAAGGGACTAGTTCCGTTTACGGTGTTTTAGGAGAAACACATCTAGCCAGTACACACGCATTCAACATTCCGATGGCAGGAATCACCCTCGGCAACGTTCAAGAAAAACCTTGAGACGGGGAGGCTACAACCTCGCGTAGCATGGGATCAAATTTATACCGCGCGCTCTAAGGGGTGCCCCCCTCTCGGTCCCAACCGGAAACACCCATGCCCCCTGACCGGATGACTGGCTTTAATCCAGGGCCATGGAACCCTCATCCCGGCCCCTCTATTTGGTGTGTACAAGGAAAGAGGTTAGCAACTTACTAAACCGTATTCTTTGTAGAAAACATGTGGCAGCACGAAAGGGGAAGAACGATAAGGTGGCTCAGTCCACGTTAACGTCGGAGTTTATCGGATGACGTAAGACTGGCATGCTACAACAATACCATCTTACTACCTTTCATGTCACCACATGATCAGGTCATCTCTCATCAAAGATCACAGTAACTTCGAAACACACGGATAGTTGCCTTGCATGCAACGTAATACTCACCGATGCTCATATCCCATGCACAACCATTCAAGCAAACATGCAAAACACCTATCATATCAAAGGTTCAAACATGCTTGCCTGGTTCGGAGAAGTCGGAGTCTAGCTCGGCGAAGTTCGCGGCTCCATCACCTCCTCCGGAACCTACGGTATAACGAAACCGTATGCTAGCGTGAAAATCGTTGCGTGCATAAAAATTGTTCCAAAATTTTTCCGAATAAATACTATAAAAAACTAGACAAAAATACAAGACTGACAGAAAAAGAATCAATAAAAAAGCATCTTTTATTAAAAAGATATAAGGGTTTTAGTCCAAGGACTGATCTGTGATGAAACAGAAAAGATCCAGGGACTTGTTTGAGAAAACAAAAAAACGGTTCGGAATGAAATGCGCCAGCCCAAAGAGAAAACGCATTTTGCCCGAAGGCGCTTTCAGAAAACGGTTCGAGGGGGAAAAAGAAGAGAGGCTGACGGGGGGGTCCCACCCGTCAGGTTTAAAACTCCCAACGGAGCTCGCCGGCGCCCGAAGGCTGCGGTGGTCGCCGGCGTTGAACCGCGGCAAGGCAGAGAGATCGGAGGGTACCAATAGGTTCAGGTTGTTCTTCCGCGTCGGTGGGTGGTGGACTTGGCCGTCGGAGAGCACCACGTCGACGGCGACACTTTCTCCGGCGGACGGTGGTTCGGGCGATGGTGGAGTACTCTGGTGGGTGCTGCAAACTCCAAATTGATGCGCGGGTCAGAAGAGTGGATGCGCTAGAAGGCTACTGGCAAGAGCTGAGAGGTAGGGGTGCACGCACGGGGGTGAATCGAGCTGGGTCCCAAAGCGGGTCGAGGCGGCCGGAGTTGGGGAAGAAGACTCCCTCGGGGGCTGCCCAGTGGCTTGGCGTGGTATTGGTGGTGTGTAGAGGTGGTGCGGGTTCGAGTTCGAGCTCGGGGCCTCCTATTATAGGCGATCCGAGGGGGTGGCCGTGAATGGGATAGCTCCGGCGAGCAATTATGGCGAGGCAGAGGTTGGGCAGGGGGTTTAGGAGGCTAGGCATCATCAGGGAGGGTCACTGGTGCCATTCCTCTGCTAAACCTCGGTCGGGCTTGGTGTAATACGCCGGTCCTCGACGGAACGGCCGTACGGGCATGGCGGCGGCAGAGAGCGCGCTCCGTGCCTAGCAGTTCACGACGACAGACGGCAGTGTGCACGTGTGAGTGGATGGCCACGCGGTGGCCTCTGGTCGCTTGGGCAGCGCTGGACGACGCCGTCCACTGCTGCGCCTCCTGGCAGCCGCAAAGGGCGCTGCTGCCGTCGCTCACGGGGCGGCGCACCTCCACCTGCTCGTCGCCGACGCCCGCAAGCTTCCAGGCGATCGTGCGGTGTAGGGATAAGAAGGAGGCACAGGGCGCACGGCGCCAACGCGGCTACTGGTGAGATCGAGAAGGAGTTCTAAAGAAAACGACAGTGGCTCACTGAAACTGTATACTGAACTTCTGAACTTGACAGAAACAGTGACCTTCAGGTGTTCGACAAAATGATTTGGCATGAAGAAAAAAAAATCTGGAGCTGGGGCTTGCTGAGGTGACCTCTCAATGCATCCAGAGGCTGCCTGAATTTTCTCAGATTTTTAGGAGGAGAAAACAATTGAATTTCATCAAATTTGGCAAATATGGTCCAAACTTGCAGCAAGTACAATTTGAAATATTTGAACTGGAGACCAGTGGATCATCATAGATCTTGGTTGAGGGCTCTAAGGACTAGCCAGGTAAAATGGTTTGGAGGCAAAACTCAAAGGAGAAAAGGTAGCTCCTTTGTAAATCTCCAAGAGCCAATGTAGAAGGCAGAAAATATTTTTGATAAGAAATAAAAGGGAGAAAATTCATGGGGAGGTTCAACTTGCTGGATTTGAAGTATATCTTGACACTAGGTGGGGAATGGCTTTTGGGAGGGGATTTCCACTCCTGTCATGGCAAGAGGAGTTTTTAAAAAGGGGAAGAGATCACTCCAAATGCCATAGGGCTATTTAAAAGATTTTGAAAAATAACTTTTCCAAATGAAAAACATTTTGTGTTGAGTCCACATAAGATGGAAAAACCTCCAAGACCAAAAATCAAGTCTTGGGTGAATCCAAACAAAACACTTGTCATAAAAGAAAGTTTTTTTTTGAGAGGGAGAGTCCTTTAGAAGAAAATTTTAAATAACATCCCTCAAATCAAGATAAAAGTTTGAAAAAGCCAGATAAAATTTTTGGGTGTCACATTGCTGCTGCTATATGATGCTTTCAAGTGGTGCTGCTATATGATAATAACTAGCCACTTGGACCATCGAATTTCAATAAATAATCGTTCTTCATTTAAATGTGGGTCATGCGTTTTTCGTTTAAATTAGGCAATGGGATCTCTATGGAAAACATTGACCAAAGTAGATTGCGCCAAGTAGATGGTATCTTTGTATTTGCATTTTGAGCAAATAGTGATGGTCTATTTTCCTATCATATTAATTACTGCACTGGGTTCAATTTGTGATGTTTGCAAGTCAAATTAATTTTCATATGGGCAGCAAAATGAAAAAATATAATGCAATCTAGATTTTTCACTGATCATACCAAAGATGATGCAATGAAAAGAACTGGTTGGCTTATTACATGGACTTATATTCACAGGTGCTTATTTTCTTAGGATAACTCGTAATAATTGTCCCTAAGAAACTTGGCAAATAGAACTGACATACAAATAATATGTCACGATGATTGCAATGGAGGAGTGACGTACCATAGCACATTGTATAGGCTCACCGGTGGCTCTCCTTTTTTTGCGATGTTCCATGAAATTGCCACATACATCTTGTACTTTTTCATTGTGTAACCCTATCCGCAAGTTGACACGGCTAATTTCAGACATCTCTACATGATAATACATTGCATATCCCTTGCGCATATTGAAACCACCAATTAATGATTGTGTGCGTAGCCTAAACTAGCCATGACTCTGTGTGCTTGACTAGCAGGCACTCTAATGGAGCCTAATGTAGTGTACTGGAATTCCTACATGCCACCTACGATTTTGTGTAATGTACTGCCTCTGTTCCTAAATATATGTCTATGTAGAGATTCCAGTATGGAGCAGATACAGATGTATATAGATGCATTTTTGAGTGTAGATTCACTCATTTTGCTCCGTATGTAGCCTATAGTGGAATCTCTAGAAAGACTTATATTTAGGAATGGAGGTACGAGGTAGTATCATGTATGACATCTACATATCTAATTTAGCAGCCAATAGTAGAAATTATTGTTTGCACAAAGGGATTACTGGTCGAAAATCCTAGCAAAGCACGCTGGCAGGCACAGAACAATACAAGAGAGAGAGAGAGACACACTTACAAGATCATAGCAATGCCTCGGTCCAGGATCTTTGTTGGCCAAGCTGTTAGATCCAGAAGAAACATCGTCCTTGTAGTTTTTGCCACCTGCATAACAGGTAACAGCGACCTGTTAGTATATTTGAAGTACATCGGGCAGGTGATGCTGGATAGTTTTAAAGGTGACAAGTACCTAGGCCGTGGCGGGTGCTTGGCATCTTGCCAGACGGTGGGAATGAGGTTAGAAACGTCAAGGGTGATGACGCTGCGCTGGCTGTCGGCGTCCGGTAAGGAGATCTAGAACCGTCAAGTAGGGTGTTTGTGGAGCGGCTCCGGTAGGGTGGACTATGTTGTGGGCGAAGCAGAACTGTGGCGGTGGACGAGGGCGTAGGTGAAGGATGGTGTCGACGATGCGGATCTGCGGCCGTGGACGTGGCGTCAGAAGCTGCTCCGGTAGGTTAGATGAGGGCGCGAGGAAGCGGATCTGAGGCCGTCGACTTGTGAGTTGGCAAAGCGGCCCCGGTAGGGTTGAAAATGGTATAGGCGAAGCTACTCCGGTGGGGTAGACGATGGTGTCGGCGAAGCGGCTCCGGTAGGGTTGAGGAAGGTGTCGGCAAAGAGGATCAGAGGCCGTCGACCGAGGCGTCGGTGGGCCGGCTCCGGGGGGTGTGGACGAAGCATCTCCGGTGGGGAGTACGAATGAGCCGCTGCAGATGCACCGCGGTTGACGAGAGTACCGGCAAAGCAGATCCGGCACTGTGGACAAGGCCGACACTGAATGGGCTGTGGTACAGTGGTAGATGAGCAGTCTACTTGTTTCTAGGGGAGGTGGGGGGGTAGATGCGGCCGCAGAAGCAGATCCGGCAAGGTGGACACCGCTGGCAGTGAATGGGCTCTGATACGCCGGTGGATGAGCAGTCTAGGGTTTCGAGAGGGGAGGGGAGAATGACCGATGAAGTACGGACGACGTGATGTGAGATGCTTTGGTGCTATGGAGTTAGTCGTTTTTGCTAGAGGGGGAGAGGAAATGGGGGTGCTGTGTAGTGGGGGGAACCGGAAGTTACCAAAGCTTCCCTGACCTATTATGTAGATGAGGGCGGTATTGTAACTATTGGTCTCCGTGCACCAAGGTCAAAAGGGGAATTTCGCATGCTAAAGACTAAGGTGGCGGTAATTTTAGAAGGAGGCGGGAGATTTTGCCGCCCACGGTATCGTTCGTATCCAGTTTCAACTAATTTTGGACCGTGCTAGCGGGAAGGTCATGCGAGACTGTGTACACGGGGCACACGTCAGCAGTTAATAACTGGTGTGAAGTCCACCCCAGAAAAAAGACAATAACTCGGGATGATGCGCCGATAACTTGGACGTTCACACGGGCGCGGCCAATCGTACGGGTGTAGTGGCGCGTTCACAAAAAAGGGATCAAACGCTCAGCCTATGTATTTCTCGTGTAAATAGATAATTTAGTGCAATTGGTTATTTACTTTAAACATAATGCATTGACGTGTTAGTGTAGAGGCGCACGAAAAGAAATGGATATTGTAGTCCGCTACTTAAAAGTGTTACCTCATATGATTACATAGCCTCCATTTCATAAATTGCATACCCGTTGAATTCATATATGAATATTACATATATTACTTCATAATAGAACCTTAAATCATCCAAGACTAATGATTTTGAATGCAAGAGTAACAATGGTGCATGTACATGATAGCTACATTGGTTGTTTGAAGAAACATCACTGTAACTTTGGCATGCACAACTGAAAAGGTTTATTTAAATAGCAAAAATGTGATATGTGAGTGTCCAATATTTATAGTGTTGAATCGATATTGTACCTTTGGCCACGATACGAAGTAGATATTGACTTATGTTCAAGCGATGCACGCCCACGATCGCTAGTTAGTGATACATGAATGAATTGTGCAATCTCTCTCACACGCATACATATCTCATTTCCCTGTGGGCATCGGAATCACACACGCACACTTCATGTATTTCTCTCCCTCCGTCAAGGTTAGAATACGTCTTTCTACCCCGTCCTACAAGTTTCTCACACAGAAACACACATGCTCTCTCTGTCGAACACGCCCACCCCAATAATTCCGCCCACCCATAGCCACTAATGTCTCAAAGTATAATAATGTCTTTCACACATATGCCTAAGGTTAACTCGAGTTCCGGAACCATATGAATACATACAATGGGATTCCAACACAGCACCTTTTGTTTGGAGATTTCGCTCTCTCTCTCCCCCCCTCTCTCTCTCTCTCTCTATCTATCTATCTCTCACGCGCGCGCGCACACACACACACACGCATTGTTTCTCGCTTCATTTTTTTGGCACTTGTATGCACACAATTTTGTTTATCTTCTTAATGCTTTAAGTATGCCTCGCACAAATGCTATCTACCTATCCCTTAATATAGCTAGATATGTGTCACACAAACTCCTTCTCCCTACTAGCAAGATGCCCATGCATTGCACCGAACATCAAGATGCATTTGTATGAGTAGTTTATCTTGTGGGAGAAAAAGGATGAACGAGGGAATGCCTTATTTGCAAAGCGGAGAGGGGTGTGGGTATCTTTTTGCAAAATTGCCATAGTTTCCTTCCTATCCGTCGGATATAAATCGGATGGCCTATATTGCAGGATGGCAGGAACACCATCGTCACCAACTCTGTTTTTT
>NC_057814.1:105417569-105471391 GCF_018294505.1 Triticum aestivum | reverse complement strand
GGGTGACAACTCGATCTGAGCGTAATCTGTCAATTGGTTTCTCTCTCGAACATTCTGTCTCTGTGCCTCGCTCAGTAGCCCCCTCGATATGTAGACTTCTCGCGCGCACACAGCTGTAGTGACGATGACGCTCAACCCAGTGTGGCTCGTTTTTACCGGCCTCATGTGATAGTTTTCACCCTATTTTCTGTTAATTAACAAGGCAACCTTTTCTTTGTTACTACTAGTGAATCTGAAATCATTCGGGGCAGACATAAAATATATCACTTCGACCCAATTATCGCAGGAACTATTTTAAAAGAAACTAGCTAGATGCCCGTGCGTTGCACGAAACATCAAGATGCATTCGTATGAATAGTTTATCTTGTGAGAGTAAAGGATGAACGAGGGAAGGCCGTATTTGCGAACGTGGAGAGGGTTGTGGGTATATTTTTGCAAAATTGCCATAGTTTTCTTCCTATCCGTTAGATAAATCCGAGGGCCTATATTGCAGGATGGCACGCACACGATCATCACCAACTCTGTTTTCTACTCCCTCCGTTCATAAATATTTGTCTTTTTAGATATTTCAACAAGTGACTACATATGGAGCAAAATGAGTGAATCTACACTCCAAAATATGTCTACATACACATCCGTATGTGGTAGTCCATTTGAAATCTGAAAAAGACTAATATTGAGGAACGGATGGAGTATAAGAGTAGACATGGAGATATATCTCCAGCATGGTCTATAGCAAAAATGTGCTGAACTGGTTAGCGCCGGATGCACGCAACGCGATGACATGAGTTCGAATTCTGTCTTTAACTTTATATTTTTATATTATATATTACTTATTTAATATATACTTCTTTCGCTACTGTACTGACAGTGGAACCCACAGAGTACTTAGAATACAAGATGAAGGATGGACTTGTTTCTTTCTAACTTTCTGTACGAAGCTGTAGCCACCCTGCAAGTCACATGTAAACTGTACATGCAATAAACTTTTTGTAGAGGGACAATCATACACGCAATTAACTCAAATGGATTGGATGTCACTCTATTATTTCCAGCATAAGAGCATCTCCAACGGCAGCTGGCAAATTTCCTCCCGCTTCCTTTCACGGAGGACGACATCAAACGCCAGTGGCATACATTTTCACAACTCTAACCAACCAGATGAAATTCGTGCAAACACAAACTGATTTCATATAAGCATGAAGGCTTTCGTATAAAAAAGCCGGATCTTCATATAAACAGGATGGATTTCATTACATTTACATGAACTAAGCGGTGCCAATCTCGCTCTCTTGGTATAATTAATACTCCCTCCGTCCGGCAATACTTGTCCTAAAAATGGATGTATTGTAGATACATACAATTTATCCATTCTTAGAACAAAAATTTCCCGCCAGCTGGAGAGGGAGTACATAATCTAAATGGCCGCCCGCGGATCCCTTTGTCTTCCTCATGTCCGGCAGACACTTTGCGGGGTCGACGAAGGTCCTCGAAAGAGACGAAGAAGCAAAGAAACCACTTGAATGCGCAGTCATCGCCTCGGCGGTGGCCTTCATGGGACTCAAGTGGCGGCGGCCTCCCGTGTTCTACTTCTCCTCGATGATGGCGGCGGACACGGTGAAGCTGGCCACCAACTCGTCGCTCTCGACGCACCCGGCTTCTGTCTCTGTCTGCATGGCGCTGCCGCAGGCACGGGTGCCGCGCCCATAGACATGGGAGGCGCGACACCACAGACACTGGTGGCGCGGTACGATGCGGCAGCGACAACGCCCGTGCCGGCGTGGAGCAACTCGCCACTCCTCATCGAGCTGAACTGGAGTGGCGAGTTGCTGAACCACGCGCCTGCTTGGGGCCGCAACTGGCTCCGTCGGGCAAGCGAGGTTGGTGAAGCACCGAGCGGCATCGCCCGTATCCAGTGGGCTCGGCGGGCCACCCAGCCGGGTAATATGCCGGAGAACGGCTCCTCGGAAGCCATCGGAAGAGTGGAGAAAATGGTGAAGGAGGAGATGGGGGAGCGGCGGAGGGGTGCGATTCTTGCCCGCTGTCTGTCTAGCCTGGTGTAAATAGAGGGCGGACGGTGGGAGCTTGGCCGGCCTCTGGCCTCATTTAAACTGAGGGCGGACGGGAGGAGCTCGGCTGGTGTTGCGTTTAATTCCGGCCCGCTCATGAACAGACGTGTGGCCGGAGTAGGTTTCTCGGTTTGCATGCGGGTTTAACGGAGGGGTTTGATGGAGGCGAGGAGGCGTATTCAGCCGGGCGTGCAGCGGGTGGCGTAGTACTATTTGATTTGACAGCGGGCGACGCAGTTCCCGATACGGCTTTAATGCAGACGAGGGAGGGAGTAGCGGTTCCCGAAATGTTCAACGGCCAATGCATCCTCCTTCAATTAATGCATGAGGGAAGTAATGCGAGGAGGACCGGGAAAAGGGGCTGCACGATGTGAATGCAACGCAGTTTGCCCTCATATAAAGGCGCCCCTCCATTCCGATGCATCTACCACATCGTACGCACCTAAGCATTTGCCTAAGCACCTACACTAAGCGCAAAAGAGCTCACTCCAGACCCATGGCGGCGATGCGCGTGAGCGGCCAGCGGCGGTGCCAGATGTCCACGACGTCGGCCTGCGGCATGGCGCCGAGGATCGTCTCCAGACGGTTTTGGAGACCGGCTGGTGGATGGCCGCCGTCGACACCAACTACGACTCTCAGTTGGAGCAGATGATCGTTGGCACCACCAACAAGTTCACCGTCCTCAAGTAGCTCGCAGACGACATCGCCGTACTCCTCCACCCCGCGCGCCCGGGCTCCTCATTGCCTGCCACCATAATCGGCCTCCATGGCCGGAACCTTTTTCAAGCACTGGTGGCCCTGCGACTGCCCGCCGACGCCACGAAGAATGTCCACCGGGAGGTCGCGCTCGCCGCGAGGCGCCTCGCCCTGCAAAAATTCGTCAACCTACTCATCCACGTGTACTTGGATGCCTTTGCTGAGAAGCACCTCGACCTTGCCACAAAAGCTGCCGCTCCATAGCCGCCGGTCGATGGCCCGGCGCACTAAGTTGAGGAGGAGGAGGTCGTACGTTGATGGGTGCATCTTTCTTCTTGCCTTCTGTAACCACCACTGCGATCGCATCACCATCGTGGCCTTAATTCTTATTGTGCTGTTGCATTCTTGTTCCAGTGTATACCGACATGTGCAATCCCTTTGCTTAATTATATGCACGGGCAGTCGAAGCCGTGCCCGCGGCCACACCAAGCAGAACAGGGGAGATGAGCCAAGGTAAAACCGAAGCCCAAGATAATAAGAGCAACGCCAAGGCCAAGACCACAAAGAGCAGAGGGACGAAGTAGGTTCCCCCAGCAAGGCCCTTGCCGGGGGGGCCTCAGCAGCCCCGGCAAGACCCTTGCCCGGGCGGCTCGCCCCACACCAACAGAGCGAGCCACCCATGAGCGCACGGTCCCCAACGCCATCATCCACATGGGGCCAGGGCTCGGGAAGGCACCTCTGTGGTGGTATGCAGATCTTTGTGAAGACATATTCAAGAACAGATGAGGATTAGAAGATGACGATCCTCGGCAAGATCCTTGCCGAGGAAGGCCACCAGACCCCCGACAAGGTCCTTGCCGGGGACGACAAGCGCCGCGGCAAGACCCTTGCCGGGCCACACAGGGAGACCCTTGCCGGGCCACCCGGCAAGGCCCTCGTCAAGGACGCCAGCGGGGCCACCGCCAGGCCCGCGCCAACCAAGCTTCCACCGCCGTTCACATGCAGCTGCCAGCCCAACCAGCTGGGCGGGCACCTGCGTGACGACATGCAGCTCCCAGGCCAACTCATCGAGCGCCTCCGTGGCGGCATGCAGATCTTTGGGAAGGCTCCACCACCGCGCCACCTCAGCTGCCTGCCTGCATACATGGCGCCGCACGCATCGCTGGCCAGGGCGCTTGTCGAAGCAAGGAGGAGCGGCGACGGACGGGACGGGCCTCGCCCCCGTCCCCAATAAAGCTGGGGGACACCTAAGGTACGCATTAAATGCGTCTTCTCCTGTAATACAAGCAATAAGCTGAGGGCACTGTACGCCTTTCCACCTCCTGTGTGCCACTGTGGCAGCCCCTTTCGACTATAAAAGGAGGCGCATGGCATACAGGAGAAGGATTCGGCTCTTTCGAACCACGCCCTGACCACAGCTAGTTCGAGAGCTCAAGAAGTCTCTGAAATACACCCACCAAAGCAAGACTAGGGTTTTACGCATCCTCGCGGCCCAAACCTGGGTAAACGATCTTTGTGCTGTCTACTAGCCTTGCTCTTCTTGCAACCCCGCGCCCCGGCAACCGTGGTAGGGATTCTTGTGATCCCGTAGGTGTCGTTCCACACCGACATCCATGGCGCGCCAGGTAGGGGTCGCAATTGTGAGAATCTGGTCTAGTAGTTAGCCTAGAAGTTCTTCGTCGCCATGGCCCCTAAGAAGAAGACGGCCACGGCGATCGGCTCGTTGGGAGCCGAACGGCCCGTGCCGGTGCGAACGAGCAGTGGCCCGGTCGCGGACTGGACCCGGGCCCCGGTCCGCGAGCACCAGCATCGCCCAGGCAGTCGGAGCCTCGCGAGCGGCATCCCTCGCGCGCCAGACGACCGACTACACGTCTCCAGATCCAAAGACGGAGCTCGCCCCCCCGCAGGTGGCGCGGGGCCCTCTAGGGGTGTCGTTTTGCCACCTCCGGGCGGCGCAGCGACCTCCAGGATGCCAACACCGGCGTCCACCGCGCGTTCTTCCCATGGTGTGTGCGCCGAGCAGCGTCACCACGTTGGTGACCCTGGGCACCGCCGTGGGAAGAGCCCTGTGCGTCATCTGCAAGATGAAGGGGTTCAGCACACTAACCGAAGCGCTGGCGAAAATGGCACGTAGCCGCTGGGTCATAACAGAGCTCCTTCTAACGTAGTTAGAAGTCGAAGCGCGCCGCGATCCACGCAGCTGTCACCGCCGCCCACGCCAGTGGAAGCTTTGGCGCGCACGCAGCTGCTCCTCGACTTCCCTCCTGCTGCGGAGAAGCTCGACGAGTGGAGAGCCACCATCCGAAGCCTCGTCGTTGTCGCAAACAAAGATGATCCGCGACCAGCGGGGCCCTCGGGTCGGCGCTCCACCGAGCCAACACATGCTGGCGCTGGGAGGACCGGGGGAGCTGCGGCCACGGTGCACTCTCCTCCTCTTCGCCAGCGCCGCGGGCGTCGGCACATCGGAACGACGTTTGTGATGACATCTCCGTAGCATCGTCCGACCCGCGGACGCTCCGCGACCAGAGCCAGGTCCGTCGAGAACGAGCTCACGAAGATGCTCGAACCACCGTCGAGCGCCGGCGCAAAACGCGCCGCCAGTCAGACAAGCGGGCGGGACCCGCTATGGACCACCCGGCACCGGGGGGCTCTGGCGGCCTACCTTACGAGGTGGGCTGCCCGGCCTTTACCCGTGAGCTGCGGCAGTTCCAGTGGCCGGCCCACCGCACGTTCAAGCCCGACGTCGGCGAGCTATACACTGGCAAGACCCATCCGTCCGAGTTCCTCAGCATCTACACCATCGCGATGCAAGCTGCTGGGGCCCGCGACGATATGGTGCTTGCCAACTATTTCCCGCTGGCGCTCAAGCCCAATGTGATGTCTTGGTTGATGCACTTGCCGGTGGATTCCATTTCTTCCTGGTCGGATCTGTGCCATGAGTTCGTTGGCGCCTTCACAGGAGGCCACCAAGCTCATGGCCAGGCCAGTGATCTGCATATCATTCCCCAGAAGGAAGGGGAGACCCTGCGCAACTACATCCAGAGATTCAGCCGGGTGCAGTACAACATCCCCGACGTTCATCCCGCTGCTGTGATTAGCGCGTTCCACCAGAATGTGCGCAATCGCAAGATGCGCGAGGAGCTGGCGGTGACCAAGGTTAAGGATGTGGCCGAGCTCTACGTTCTGGCCGATATATGCGCACGGGCTGAAGAGGGAAGGAAGTACCCCGGCGAAGACGCCGGTGCGGAAACCGACTCTACCGATGAGGACGCCGCTACCGCGACGAAGAAAGGCCGGCGCCGCAACGGGAAATGCAAGGGCAAGGCCGTGCTTGCCGTTGAGGGATCTGAGCACACCGGAGCCAGCAAGAAAGTCAAGGCAGGCGCCCCCGATAAGGAGATTGTCGGGTGCGCCGCCTGCCGGGCCTTGGTGGCTACTGACAAGCCAGGGAGCTCCGGCAAGCAATACTGCAAGATCCACCGCACCAAGGGCCACGACCTCCAGAACTGCCGACAAGTCGAGCTACTCGCCGAGAAGCAAAAGGCTGAGTATGAGAGGCGGGACAAGGAGAAGGACCAGGACGGTCCTGAGGGATCCGGCAAGAAGCGTGGCGGCCAAGGAGGCCGCCCCGGCAAGGACAACCAGTGAGAGAGGCCCGCCCGGGGCCGCGACAAGAGACAAGAAGACGATGATCAGGACGAGGACGACGAGTCTGGTGAGCAAGGGTTCCAGAAGGCTACGGAGGCCATGTGCGTCGATGGCGGCGCCTCGCTGCATACCTCTCACTACCAGCTCAAGCAATGGGCGCGTGAGATTACAGCAGCAGAGCGGTCGTTCCACGCTCAGAAGCCGCTGAAATGGTCCAGCACGCCCCTCATCTTTGACGCCGAGGATCACCCCGACCGCATTACCGCGGTTGGGTGTTTTCCATTGTTGGTCTCACCAATGGTATGCAACCTTAGGGTGAACAAGATGTTGGTTGACGGTGGGGCCGGCCTGAACCTGAACTCGCCTGTCGTGATCAAAAAGTTGACGGCGAGGCCGTGGGCGAGGCCGGGGCAGAGGCCTCGAGGAAACGGGCACGTTTCAAGGGGTCAATCCGGGGAGGAGCCAGCCGAAGGGAAAGGTCACACTGCCCGTGACATTTGGAGGAGAGTTGAACCACAGGACAGAGAGGATCGTCTTCGACGTGGCCGAGATCCCCTTGCGCTACAACGGGATCCTCGGCCGCCCGACACTGGCCATGTTCATGGCGGCGTCACACTACGCCTACAACATGCTAAAGATGCCCGGGCCGTTGACCATCATCTCCGTCCCCTCCGACAAGAAGGATGCGCTGATTTGCACTGACGAACTCTACCAGGAAGCAGTTGCAGCAGCTACCGTCAAGGCACCTGCTCCTGCCGCTGAAGGCCCGGGAGGGAAGAAGAAGCCCGGCAAGACCTCTCGCACCCACTCCAGCAAGCGCACCTCCTCGGAGTGTTGTGCTACCCACGAACGAAAAACCCAGCAAGCATCCCTTCTTCATTAAAAACATCCCATACAGGTACAGTTCATATGGAATGAAAAACATGAGCAAGGGGATTACAAGTTCTCAATTTAACGATGGCCCGCAGGCTTACAGACTAAAAAAGAGATAAGGTGCCCGTGATCCATTTCTTGTCCCTCTCCACAGGAGGCAGGTCAAGGAGGCGAGAGAGCAAAAGGGGCGCCTAGGCGAGCTACGAGCAGCATAAAGCGCCAAAAGAACACCTCGGTGGCCGCCCACGGGTGGGCCGGTGATGATGGTGTCGGGAAAGGAGCTGGAAGACGAGGCGGCATGACCGGCAATACGCGATGAAGGCGTCGATGCCCGTGTACTCCGAGTTGACGGCCTTGCCGCCCGCCCTCTTCCTCTTCTGCAGCCTCCCGACACCAGCCGCCCAAGGAGACGGCCCCGAGAAGTTCAAGGAGCTGGCCCCACCCCCGGCAAACCTCTGCCGGGGGAGCGGGAAGGTGTAGATGCTGCTGCTTCCGCACCCGCCCAGGCGCGGGGCGTCCGATGCCTAGTCGGACTCGTCCCCGTCATCTGGCCCGCTGTCCGCTTCATCACTTTCGCTCGAGGAAGAGCTTCCATCATCGAAATCTCCATCGGAGGAGCTCTCCACGCAGCACTTCAGGCGAGTTCCAAACTCTCTGAAGACCTTGACGGAGAGCAGACCGTCCTCCATTAAGTTGAAGTAGAGGACGAGCCCTGCCGTCAGGCTGTGGATGCGAGCGAACGTCTTCCATCCGTGACGGAGGTACATAACCCGAGGAGCCGGGAAGTCGATGTCGACCCGCGTGCCCCCATTCCCACAGCCCCTCATGTGCAACCTGAGGGTCTGGGGCGGGTCACGCTCCATCACCCGAGCGAACGGGGCGGGGAGATGAAGACGATGACGCGGAGGCTGGCGCAGCCTGATGAAGAACTCGCAAGACTGGTCTTCAACGTGGCCCTCCATCGGGAAGGGCATCTTTGGCGGTGCAAGGCCGGCGCGCCGCCTCGTCCTCCTCTTCCCCGAGCGCTACGGCCTCTGCCCCGGCCACGCCCACGGCCTCGCCCCCTTCCCCTTCCCCTCGCGGCCGGTTCCACCACCGCAGGCTCAGGAGGAGGAGGAACACAATGTCGAGCGGCGACCCTCGCCGCCACCATCGAGGGACCAGGATTCCCCTTCTCCATGGCGGGTGGGAGGAAGAAGCAGAAGTAGGAGGAGGTAGAAGATGGAAGAATGCGGGATGCCATCCCCCCTTCCCTCTCCTTATAAAGGAGCGGGGTTGGGGCTCGGCCGCCCCACTCAACCAATCCAGATACCGGAGGCACAGGGAATCAGGACCGACCCGCTGCCCCAACCAGTGACGGCCCGGTTTCCCGCCTCCACCGCTTGCCACCCCAGGTGCACGAAGGACGCATGGCGGACGTGCAGAACTAAGGGGACGGGTGAAGCGACCTCTCCCCACCCCGTGATCGTGGGGAGTGGACGCCCTGAAGACCGCGCCCCGGCCCCGCTCAGTAAATGAGCCGCGCCTCCACGCCTCCCTCTTTTTAAGGGGGAGACGCGAGCCGCCTCTTTACTGCGATGTGACACATGCGTGTGGAAACCGCCCCATGCATGCCGCCCACGTCACGCACTCCCCTCCACGCCGCTCCGCGTGCGCGGGTCGTCGGAAGCGAAGCACGTGAAGAGTTTTACCGCGGTAAAAACCGCCCCGCCTGCCCGCGCACCGTTTTGGGCCTGGCCCAACAACGTGTCGCGCTTATGTGTGGCCCAGGACCGGGGGCTCCTGTCGGTGTACAAAAAGGGGTGCATTTTTTGTACTCCACCTGTGCACGGGCAGTCAGAGCTGCGCCCGCGGCCACACCAAGCAGAACAGGGGAGATGAGCCAACGTAAGACCGAGGCCCAAGATAATAAGAGCAACGCCAAGGCCAAGACCACAAAGATCAGAGGGACGATGCAGGTTCCCCCGGCAAGGCCCTTGCCGGGGGGCTCAGCAGCCCCGGCAGGACCCTTGCCCGGGCGGCTCGCCCCACACCAACAGAGCGGGCCACCCTTGAGCCCACGGTCGCCAACGCCATCATCCACATGGGGCCAGGGCTCGGGAAGGCACCTCTGTGGTGGTATGCAGATCTTTGTGAAGACATATTCAAGATCAGATGAGGATTAGACACTACTAGGAAAAGACCTACTAGTGGCGCACCAGTTTTGCCTACTAATGGCGCACTACTGGTGCGCCACTAGTACCACGCCACTAGTATTTTTTACTAATGGCGCACCACTGGTGCGCCATTAGTATCTGGTATACTAATGGCGCACCAGGCAGTGCGCCATTAGTATAGGCCACGGTGCGCCATTAGTATGCCTCCCAGGGGGCCATATTTACCCATGTGCTTTGCCATACTAATGGCGCACTGCGGGGTGATTCGCCATTAGTATCCTTTGGCATACTAATGGCGCACTGCGGGGTGATGCGCCATTAGTATCCTTTGGCATACTAATGGCGTACTGCGGGGTGATGCGCCATTAGTATCCTTTGGCATACTAATGGCGCACTGCGGGGTGATGCGCCATTAGTATCCTTTGGCATACTAATGGCGCACGTTGGGGTGATGCGCCATTAGTATGTATATTAGGGATTATTTTTTTCTTTTCTGATTTTTGCACAGATTACAAAATATATTATTGGACAGAATATAAGCAGCACCACACAGCAACAGCGGATTCATCGAATACAATAGAAAATTAGTCTCCGAATACAATTCATCATATTAGTCTCCGAATTCAAAAGACCAAACAAAGATAGAACATTCAAGTCTCGAGACCGCGAGTAGCGAGTTTGTCTTCACATTACAAGTCGATATCGATCATCTAAACTACCATCACATAGAAGAGAGCTGCGGTCATCACGATGAGCATCATCGTGATGAAACTGGTCTTCATCCGGTTCCTCCAACGCTCCCTCCTCTCTCCCGCTAGATAGCGCGCGTATCTAGATTCCGCCTCCGCCTTAGTAGTGTACCCTTTGTAACTGTTACCGCTGAAATGGTGAACCTGTCTCCGACACTCCTCCCAGTCGTCGTAGACTCCGGGAACCTTACCCTTGTACACAACATACGACGGCATCTCTATGCACTAGCCGAACAACAGACAATACATTTCGTGTCCTCTTGGCCTTTTTGCCTTTACGACGACTTTCCGTGTCCTGCTTCGCCTCATCATCATCATCATTAGCGTGAAGCTCCTCCCTGATGCCCATTGATTTCAAGTCTGCCCTTGCTTTCAGCCCATCTTTGGTCCTCTCTGGCATGTTGAGCAGGGTACCAAGCAGACTCTCACACACGTTCTTCATGATATGCATGACATCAAGGCTGTGAGGCACACGGTGGATCTTCCAGTATGGCAAGTCCCAGAAAACAGACCTCGTTTTCCATACCTTCAGCAGCGGCTCTGGCGCCTTTCGCTTCTTTCCCGGCTCTGGCGCCTTTTGCTTCTTTCCCGGCAGTGGGCAATCTTTCCAATTTTTCAACAGCTCGTCTATTTCCTCGCCGCTCCTCGTACGCGGGCGTCTTCGGGGTTCGGTTTCACCATCGAACAGATCCTTGCGTTTCCTCCACGGGTCATCGTCGCGAAGCCACCTTTGATGTCCCATGAACACGGTTTTCGATGACCCGGGATCTCTATCTAGCTGGCGATACGTTGTGTCATCCATGCACCTGACGCATCCAGAAAATCCATGGACCACCTGCCCCGCGAGATATCCGTAACCGACATAGTCGTGCACCGTCGTGAGTAGTGCGGCTCTCATAGGGAAATATTCTTTCTCTGGGGCGTCCCACGTATTGGCTGGTGTTTTCCACAGCGTGTCTAGCTCCTCTTTCAGCAGCCCCAGATACAGATTGATGTCGTTCCCTGGTTGTTTCGGCCCTTCAATTAGCATACTCATGTGAATGTACTTCCTCTTCATGCACAACCAGGGGGGAAGGTTGTACATCCACACAAACACAGGCCAGGTGCTATGTGTGCTTCTCTGGCTGCCAAACGGATTGACTCCATCGGTGCTCGTGCCCAGCACGATGTTCCTTGGATCCTTCCCAAATTCTGGGTGTTCGAAGTTCAACGCTTCCCACTGGCTCCCATCCTTAGGGTGACTCAGCATCTTGTCTTTTTATTTATCTCCGGATCATTTGCGTCATCTTCTCGCTTCTTCTCCTCCCTACCCGCGTGCCAACGCAGGAGCTTTGCTACCTTATGGTCCGCGAAATACCGCTGCAGACGAGGAGTGATCGGAAAGTACCACACCACTTCTCAAGGAGCTTTCTTCGTCTTCTTGTATCGAGTGACGCCGCACACCGGACATATGGTAGACTCCGCGTGCTCGTCCCGATAAATGATGCAATTGTTCATGCACACATGGTATTTCACGTGCGGTAAATCCAGATGACACACGATTTTCTTCGCCTCCTCGAAACTGGTTGGGCACTTGTTCCCCTTGGGCCATGAGCGTTACTTTCAGGCGGGTACCTCGGGCCTGCGTCCTGCATACAATGGAGTAACCGCGTCTATCTCCAGTTGATCCAGCTTGGCTTTCTCTCGGGCGACAGCTCTTGTGCTATCCGTCTGCTTGAGAAGCAGCTCTTGAATATGAGGTCCTGCAGCCTGCTCATCGATGGTCCATCGTCGTCTGCTTCGCCGGCATCTTCATCTTCATGATCATGCCCTTCGTCTGCTCCCGCATCTTCCTCATCATCATGTCCGGCATCTTCTACATGATGACTGTGTACAGCATCACCGTCGTGATCATGTCCTGGAGATTCTTCATCTTCTCGCCCGCCCGAGCCGCGGTGGTTGTCTTGCTGCCCATCCTCATTTCTTGCCCGACCCCCATGGACGACTTCATAGTCATCTTCATCACCTTGCCACCGATAGCCATCCATGAAACCACGCAAGAGCAGGTGGTCCCGCACCTGCCCGGAATCCGGGTCCGCAATAAGGCTCTTCAGCTTGCATCTTCGACACGGACATCTTATCTCCGTCTCGTTCTTTTCAAGCATCTCGCCCTTCGCGGAGCTCAAAAACCTATTCACGATGCCTTCGGTCATCATGCGGACCATGGTCGCCTGCGGGGTAGAGCAAAACGATATTTTAGAACCAAGAAAAAATTTGGCATGA
Source organism: Triticum aestivum (assembly GCF_018294505.1). Classification (NCBI taxonomy): domain Eukaryota; kingdom Viridiplantae; phylum Streptophyta; class Magnoliopsida; order Poales; family Poaceae; genus Triticum; species Triticum aestivum. Next base: position 105,458,938 of record NC_057814.1, on the reverse strand, counting down.
CTTTCCCTAAAAATAGGACCAAAAAGAATGCATAGTGCCAAAATTCTCGCCGAAACGGAAATGAATCAACATTCCGGCAAAATATTGGCAACTATCGCATTTCAAATACCGGTACCTGCAAACACAAACATATATGCAACACCACAAACATATGCAACACCACAAACATACATAGATCTCGCTAGGCCATAAAAAGTGCATGTGCACGTTGTTCGAGAGGGAGAACAACATAAAGATAGCTTCCCCTTACTTACCTATCAAAAAAAGGTAATTTAACCACTTAATTTGGATGAATTTATGGTGCAAAAGAGGTGAGGAGGAGGAGGCAGCCGAGACAAGCTGGGAGGAGGAGGTGCAGAGAATGAAGTGGGGAAAGTGAGTGGGTAGGTGTGGCTGTCCAAAATATCTAGCTCGTCCCAGGTTACTAATGGCGCACCTGCTGGTGGTGCGCCATTAGTAGTTTTGCAAAAAAAACACTAATGGCGCACCAGGGAACAGTGTGACATTACTAGTTTGTTTGGTGCGCCATTAGTGTCTTTCACACTAATGGCGCACCAGCACATGGTGTGCCACTGCTATATAGTAGTGGCGCACCACATGTCTGGTGCACCATTAGTGGCCATTCAATCTATAGCCCTTTTCCTAGTAGTGAGAAGACGACGATCCTCGGCAAGATCCTTGCCGAGGAAGGCCGCCAGACCCCCGGCAAGGTCCTTTCCGGGGACGACAACGCGCCGCGGCAAGACCCTTGCCGGGCCACACGGCGAGACCCTTGCCGGGCCACCCAGCAAGGCCCTCGTCAAGGACGCCAGCGGGACCACCGCCAGGCCCGCGCCAACCAAGCTTCCACCGTCATTCACATGCAGCTGCCAGCCCAACCAGCTGGGCGGGCACCTGCGTGACGACATGCAGCTCCCAGGCCAACTCATGGAGCGCCTGCGTGGCGGCATGCAGATCTTCGGGAAGGCTCCACCACCGCGCCACCTCAGCTGCCTGCCTGACTACGTGGCGCCGCACGCATCGCTAGCCAGGGCGCGTGTAGAAGCGAGGAGGAGCGGCGACGGACGGGACGGGCCTCGCCCCTGTCCCCAATAAAGCTGGGGGACACCTAAGCTACGCATTAAATGCGTCTTGTCCTGTAATACGAGCGATAAGCTCAGGGCACTGTACGCCTTTCCACCTCCTGTGTGCCACTGTGGCAGCCCCTTTCGACTATAAAAGGAGGCCCATGGCATACTGGAGAAGGATTAGGCTCTTTCGAACCACGCCCTGACCACAGCTAGTTCGAGAGCTCAGGAACTCTCTGAAATACACCCACCAAAGCAAGACTAGGGTTTTACGCATCCTTGTGGCCCGAACCTGGGTAAACGATCTTTGTGCTGTCTACTAGCCTTGCTCTTCTTGCAACCCCGCGCCCCGGCAACCGTAGTAGGGATTCTTGTGGTCCCATAGGTGTCGTTCCACACCGACACTAGTACTCCATCCGTCAATTTATAAGTTGTTCTTACCTTTTCCATCAACTTCGTGCAACGCGCGGGCATCTTGCTAGAAACACTAGAACATGTCGGACCGCTTGTGACCAAACCGACGATGCGCCAACCTAGCTACTACGTACCCTGCTTATCTGGCGGAAATAGCCACGCCCTAGCGTTTCCAATCGTTATTTCTATCTATTGATCGTGCCAAGGAGCAGAACCAAAATGTTACAGTTTATACATGTTTCTCTACTCCTACTCCTATAAAAGACTCAGTTGGTGATGGTGGTGTGTCTGCCATCCGTCGTTTCTGACCATTAGATCTTCATTTAACGGTTGTGAGGTAAGTTGTGGCATTTTTGCAACAATAGCCCACTTCTCTGCTCTAATTTGCAGAAAATCCCTTATTATCTTGAAAGCAACCTCATCCCTCCCTCACCTCATCAAAACAGCCTGAGAAATATATATACTCCTATAAAAGACTTGGTTGGTGATGGTGGTGTGTCTGCCATCCGTTGTTTCTCACCATTAGATCTGCATCTAACGGCTGTGAGGTAAGTTGTGGCATTTTTGCAACAATAGCCCACTTCTCTACTCCAATTTGCAGAAAACCCCTTATTATCTTGAAAGCAACCACATCCCTCCCTCACCTCATCAAAACAGCCGGAGAAATATATTTTGAGTGAAAAGTACTCCCGTCGTGCCTAAATATTTGTCTTTCTAGAGATTTCAATAAGTGACTACATACGGAGCAAAATGAGTGAATCTACAGTTCAAAATATGTCTATATAATCCGTATGTGCTAGTCCATTTGAAATTTCTAAAAAGTCAAATATTTAGGAAGGGAGGTAGTAATATATTAGGAGTATATCAAAACAAGAGTGATTTCTTTCAAGTTTGTGAACAAGTACTACTATTCTACTACTTTGGATCCGTCGCAACGCACGGGCACATTACTAGTAAAAGGAAAGGGCCTGACGCGTGCGCGTCGCACTCCCGCCACACACGCCCAGGAATCGGGAGTACTCCACGGCCCGTCCGTCATGACACATAGCTTAGGGAAGGCGTGTTGCCTAGCATTTTCACTTTCATGTGGGACCGCCGTTGAGCAAACCGACTATTGGCAAACCGCACCCCGCCCGCCGCCGGGTTGGAAAACAGAAACGAGGGGAAGATCTAGCTGTAGCACGGAAGCCAAGAAATTTGGTGTCAGACGGGCCTCGTTGATAGTGTAGGAGCATTCCGTACTACTCTACTCCTACTAGTACCAAGTTTGTACTATACAACTAGTACTACCACTATACAACTAGTAGGTACGTGCACGGCACAGCATCGTAGGAACAAAACATGGGAAGATCTTGTTTTGGGTGATTTATCTTTTTTCTGTCAATGTACACTAGTAGAAAAAGGACCTAATGTGAGACACATTAGTCCCGGTTTGATTTTGGCCCGGTACTAACGGTACTATTAGTGACGGTTCGAACGGCTATGCATTAATGCCGGTTCGTGTTGAACCTTTAGTACCGGTTCGTGCCATGAATCGGTACTAAAGGGGTGGTGGCAGGCTGGCATCAGGCCAGGGCCCCACGATCACCTTTAGTACCGGTTCGTGGCACGAACCGGTACTGAAGGGCTAACCTTTAGTACCGGTTAGTGCCATGAACCGGGACTAAAGGGGTCTGACCTATAGTCCCGGTTGGAGACACAAACCAGGACTATAGTGCAATTTTCAAACTCTACCCCCCCTGTGTATCGCCATTTCAGTTTTGAAAAAATCAAAAGAAAATGATAAAAACTTCAAAAAATAAAATACTTTGAGAGGTAGTTATATTACTACATCTACTATTTACGAAAATTCAAAAACTTCAATTTGGGCATGTTTTGCAAAAAGTGTAGGGAAAATGTAAAACGGCTATAACTTTTGCATACGATGTCAGAAAAAACGTATAATATATCAAAAAATTCAGCACGAAAATATGGTCAAACTACGGCCTGTTTGCAATATTTTAGAATCCTTAAATTCCAAAAGGAAAAAAAAGATATGCTCAAATTTCAGTTTTTTGGTTAAATCTGGTCAAACTATGGTCAAACTACTTATTCAAGAACTAAAGGTCCCCCATACCACGGCGCGAGCTCACGCCATGTGGTGGGCCTTTAGTAGCGGTTTGTGCCGAACCGGTACTAAGGGGGGGGCTTTAGTCTCCACTCTTTAGTGCCGGTTGCAGAATCGGCACTAAAGGTCCTTACGAACCGGTGATAAAGCTTCATTTTCTACTAGTGGTAGTATGAATAATATGATGTGGGGGGCACCCATGAAGCTTATGTGGCTTGGTTACATGGCTACGAAAGGTTAGAGAAAAATAAATAGATAATGTGTTTAGAGTGCACTCTACTGAACAGATATACTTTGGATCCATTGCAATGGGCCGGCACATCTATATCTATAGCCCCTATATAGTGTGTGAATAACTTTGAAAGTTGGTCGTTGGATGAAGCCAATCCGACGGTACAAAGATGGCAAATCCGAGCACTACTGGCCGTTGGATATCATCTACATTCCACTAGATTTTGCCACATGTAGAATCTAGAAGACTCCACATGTAGAAGCATAATGCACAAACCACCAGAATCTCATGCGTGCAATGCACGTGTACCTTACTAGTAGTTGGTAGTAGTAAGAAACAAATTCCTGGTTTGGCACGAGCTCGTACTGCGGGAGCACCACAAGGCCTGCCGCTGGAGTTGCATTTCCCTCTCGGGGCCCACGGGACCGAACTTCAGTGGCTTAGTGCCCGGCCTATGAGTCAATGACATGCGGACCTTAAATGCGGCTGGCCCACATGTCATTCTCATGGTGGTGGTGTGGGTCGTGACTCACTCGTTCGAGATGAACTGGCTGGTGGTGGCGTGGCCGTGGCGAGGGTGCCACAGCTGGGCGTCGGGGCGTTACGAGGCGTAGATGGCCACACCGGCGGTTACTACCTGTGTCACAGCCGCTGGATGAAAATTCGATAGTGCGGGACGTGTGGTGTCATGGGTTCGCGCGGCGTCGTGGGAATCGCGTGTGGCTGTGGTAGAAACTTGATTCTCGCCGCATTTAAGGTGGCCCACATGTCATGCACACAAAGGCAGAGGGGCGGTGTAGCCGAGAGGAGTGAGGTGCACGTCGGGGGACGTGGTGCCGTGGGTTGGAGCGGCGTCGTGCGAATTGCGAGTGGCAGTGGATGAAATGTGATGGTCGTCGTAGTTGAACTTCCATGGACCAGCTGTCATGTCTACGGACACATGCATTGCATACCGATCACTGGAAGGAGTAGTAGAGAAAGCTAGGTGGATAAATAGTTCCTTATAGTCAAGCGGACGCACGCTACTACATGTTCCAAAGACATGCACACCATCGAAATAGTCCATCTATATCAATATACATAGAGAGGGAATATTTTTTTACAAGAGAGGAAGTAGTTCATCCATCCATAATGCCCTGCTGCTGGTGCAGCATCTTCTTCTTCTTCTTCTTCTTCTTCTTCTTCTTCTTGTTCTCATTTTATGTGGGAGACGGCTTCGCAACAAGCTCTCTGGACCTTGCAGCTATCTCGAAACTCACACGGGCATCGAGGGCAGCATATTTTATCCGCTCGTACGTCAAGGGATAATTCTCCCATCTTGACGACCTTAATGCCAGCGTCTCGTCACCCTTTTGAAGATTTGTTCCTAGCAAAAAATTTGCTATGTCGAATAGGGATGGTGTCGGTTTATCAAAATCTTCTACATGAATTTTTATTCTGGTTTGTAGGTCAGCGATGCTTTTCAAATCAAGGTTGTACGGCTCCAACTTCTGTTTGTCCCCTGCGATGGCTGCCCCACAGAAGTATATGTCCTCCCGAGACAAGAAATCATGAAGCTCACCTGGTATGGAGGGCGCGTGTATGATGTGGTACACCAAAACATCATCTTCGAGGCACAGCTGAAGGACAGCGAAGCGTTGGATCTTCCCAGTGGCACGCTCCGTGTACTCTCCGTCGAGACCGATGACATTCATCTCCACCTTTTGGAGGGAGTTGGATACATTGTTGATCCACTTCCGAACAACCCTTGGGTGGTCGGTGACTGTGGCAACTATGCTCAACGAGCCTTCAACGAGGACATGTTGGACACTAAAAACCTGCATCTCGATCTCTTTCGCCATTTGGAACCGCTGGACCGGAGGGCTATGGTTTGGAGAATTAGGATTAGATGGCTAGTCTAACTAAAGAAAATGATTATTTATAGGGGCTTTGGAATTACTCCAGTACGATGTGAAGAGGTTAAAACAATGTGAATGCAGTGTGGTTTGGATGCAAATGAAGATCAAGGAGTAGTGAAAAAGCCGAGGAAAATCGGTTCCCGATGGAGAAGTAAATGGGGGTAAATGGGAGAAGTTATGCGCATGCATGAGGAGAGGTGCGGTGCTTTGACTGCTGCATGCAATGGATTGGACGGGCTCTTCGGCTGCTTTTTCTCTCTCCCACGCGCACAGAGTGGCCCACTTGCATGCTGCAGTTTATTGGCTGGAGTCTGGCTGCAGCTGCTCATGCATACGCTAATTAATGCTGTGAATGCGGGGCATGGAGGGAAATGGGCGCATGCAAAAGGTTATATACGCAGACTAATTAGAGAAATACTGAAAAAAGTTATGCACAGACAAAATAGGACCGGAGGGAGTACTACTCATGTTCCAACTACGGTTAAGGAATACGCTTTTATCCTCAAAAATGAAAAGTCCTTCTTCGCGCTTCCGCATGCACGAGAATTTGGTTCTGCTCGCATTATGGATGATAGCTCGAGGATGAAGTGAACCAAGAGGCATGCTAGCACGGGAGTGTACTCATGTTCCTACTACTCATACTAGTAGTAGTAGTAGTAGTACAACTGTGGTACACTTGATGGTCAAAATACTATTATTCATCCGGTCCTCACAGTGAAGTGACAAGACCCTGCGCCCGGGGTGACACCAGTCCAGGCGGCGTGTCCAGGTTACCAAAGTCAGCCTCACATTATGCATTATGCAGTCACTATCACCGCCGCTGTATAGCATGCCTCACCTCGTCTCCCTCTCCCCTAGCACCACTCCATCTCCATCTCCGTCTCGCCAGAGATCCTGAGGTCACTCTTCATTATCTCACTGTGCCCCCGCATACCCTCGCCTCACTCGCCTCCCCCAGTACCACTATTCCCTTGCTAGCCGCTCCAGCACTGACAGCCTTCTCCCACGTAAATCAAGCCCCCCCAAAACCCCACCTTCCAAACTCCACCATGGCCGAACGCGAACTGCGCAGGATCCATATGAGCCGCGATTGGAGCAATCTCCCCAGTGACGTCCTCGACCTCTGTTGTTCGTGTATGGATATGTTGAGCGCCCTGCGGCTGGCTGCATGCTCGAGGGGCATGCACACGGCCATCATCGAAGCGAGGCCAAAGCTTTTCAAGACACCCTGCTTGCTGCTATCTGGTCTTGCGATATTGGCTCACCATGATACGGAGGTGTACATGATGCCCCTCGACTTCAATCTCTCCATTAGCCGAAACTTCTTTGCAGGTATGTAGTGGGTCGTCGTACATCATTTGCCTCGACTTCGATCCGATCACCATCGCCCGAAACTTCTTGGCAGGTATGTACTGGGTCGGCATGAACTCCCACTGGATGGCTACCTTCAGAGAAGACGGTAAAAAGGTGGTGCTCGTGAACTTCCAGACCTCCCATGAGATTATCCTTCCTCCGTTGGATTATATAGAGTTTTACCATCTCGGTCCTAGTCATCTAGATTACCACGTCAGTTGGACAGACCTTGTTTTGCAGAAGATTGTAATCTGCCAAGTGGCCACACGACATGCAAATTACGCAGACTTCAAGCTAATTGCCTTGTTCGACCGCGGACTCGCCTATCTTTACGCCAGTGCCTTCTTTACCTGGAGATAACTCAGCTCGCAGTTGATCATCGTCAAAGCTGATACACACTTCTGTGATGCTATTGAACACAATGGCATCATCTATGCGATCGACAAAGCAGATGGCACCACGTATTGCTGGGAAGACGCGTGTAAGTTGTTTCCGTTTCATGTTCATGATGACACCATGACACTGTTTGAACTTTTTGTGATGATTGGCGTATCCCTATTTGAGCAGAATTTGAGTAGAACTATGGCAATGTATTACAGACCTCGTAAATCAGCTATATTTGAAATGAGTTAATTCATGCGATTGTGATCATGTCATTACAGCCAATTCGTACCCCTGAATAATCAAACGGTTAGGAATATATGGATATTCTCCTTATTTTACAGTAATCTATATACTACTACTAAATATGAGTGTGTATCAATGGCCATGTTAGTTTCCTTATTTTCATGATGTAGAAACATGCACCACACTATTGGTTTCATCTAACCAAACATTAGGGAAGTAAATGTGCATATGGAGAACTCTATATTTGGAAGTAGTGAAATCCTGTAATGCTTACCATGTGTACATACCTATATTCGCCCTTCAGCAATCAATGGCTAGAATAATATCCTCACAAATTTTTCCCACAGAACATGAGTATATAACAATGCATTGTCTGTTAGTTACCTTGAAAAATTAGTTTGTGAGGACAGAACATGATTCCATAACATGCATGACATGGTAGTTTCCTGTGAAGAATCGATTGTGAGATAACATGAGTATAACCATGCATGGCACTTCTATATTTTCGAACCCAGTATACATTTCCCTGTATTTTCCTCCCAGTTCAAACAGGGACATATCAATGCTGATCTTACCTTAACAATGCTGATCTTACATTAACAATGCTAATCTTACATTAACAATGTTGTTTCTTTTATTATCCTACTCATACTTTGAACAATGCTGATCTTACATTAATAATGCATGTCCTTTTTGATATGATGCAGTGTCCCTACAGTTACTGCCCTTTGTAATCACAACACCTTTGCCAAAAAAAGGGAAGCACAACTGGTTCCTCGCTCGATCAGACGACGGCAAAAGACTGATGATCATTCGGACACATGAGCCGGAAAAGTTATATTGCAAAAACCCCACTGTATACAAGCACGGTGAAATACGTGAGTATCCGGACAGTGGCTGTTACGTCTATGAGGAGGATACTAGCTTGTTGGGGCCTTCAGGATTGTTCAGTTGGAGGCGGGTAAACAGCCTTGGTTCACACTCTCTGTTTCTCGGACTCAATTATCCGATTAACCAGGAGATCACCGTTGGCAAGGACCTTGATGGCAGAGAGGCTCTGTATGCTATGGAAAACTGTGTCTACATGGCGAGCCCTAGGAGTTCCGGAGCAAACTCCCCTGATTGTCAACGATAGAGCCTGCAGCCAAAAGAAGGTGAGAATGACAAAGGCATCCGGATTAACTTTGATCCTTGGATATCTCAATTACGACAGGCAGTGATGTGGTTCAAGCCTTTAGGTTGATAGGTAATTGGGCTGTTGCGTCGAAAGGGTGGAGTACTGGTGTCTCTAGATCATTGGTCGCTGAAGCGGGGCTGCAAATTATGATGGTGTTGGATCATCTCTTCGAATGACTTTGCTGACTTTGCTGCTTGTTCTGGATGGGTAGTTCTTTCTTTTGTTAGGCATATTCCTTGTCATTTGGTCATCCTCGTCTATGTCACTCTTACTATGTAATAGTTGGCTCTGTTTAAAATGTCATTCTCGTCTGGATCACGAGAGTCTGAGCGCTGCAGATGGGTGCATTTTGGCGGTGTAGCAAGACTTCATATGAACTATCATGTCTTGCTGTTTATGTCATTAATAGTCACTAGTCAGTGTTTGAATGTTGTATATATCATTGTTTCAAACTGTTTATTGTCTCGAACTACTGGTGGGCTAAATGAGGGCATCACCATTCTCAAGTGTTCAGAGTGTATCTCCTTTTTTCAAGTTATATAATTTGAGCTCAGTGTCTTCGATGATGTACACTTGTTTCGGCCAGTGAGGTGACGTTGAATATGGGCCGAGTAGTAACGCAATGCCAAACATGTCAATTATGACTCTCAGACCGGGCTCTCAAAAGATCCTCAGAAAAAAGGCCGAGCTCTCCAAAAAAGAAAGAATAAGGACTCTTAGGCCGACATGTGGGTGCCACCGGTGTTTTCGTACGCTTGCGCACTGAGAGCATATTGGCGCGTGTTCGAAATTCAAGCTACCTTTTCATCCCCAATCTCCCGCCCCTCCCCCACCTCTGGAATCTCGATTCCTACTCCAGTTCCCCCAAATCCCCCTCCTGTACTCCCTGTACTCAAGCTCACTACCATCTCGCCGGTTAACGCGGATCTCCGAGCCGGAGATCCTGAGGTCCGTCCTGCCTTCGGTCGCTGCATGCTATCGCTCAACAGTGGCATGGCGACGCTTGACGACCAGTTTGCCGGCAAAGTGCTGATGGTAACCATCAATGGCGACCGGCCTCCTGTCTTGCCGGACGACCTTGTCAAAGCTCTTGGCATTGCGCACGGCATCCAAATAGGTGACTTGCTCGTCGAAGTCTGTCCGCCACCTGCTGATTTCTTCGTCAGGTTCCGGACAACTTTCGACTGCAGTCGTGTGTTCGAATCTTCCCGGCGTTTGTGCTGCGATGGCGCGCTGGTGAGCTTTGATCCGTGGCACCCAGGATGGGGCTCGGTGCCTTCTGAGCTTGATTTTTTAACAAAGCTTACCTTCCACGGCATGCCTCGACGTACTTGGAACAGCGAGTCCATGAATGAGCTTATCATCGACCTTGGAGGTGAGCTCGTAAGTATGTTTGTTCCTCCAGACAGCTGGGCTCTGATGGTTATGGCATGGATGAAGAAGCCGTCCACCATACCGAAGGTGATTGGTGTTGAGATACCGGTGGAGGAACCGGGGTTGTACTATTCATCGCCACCAAGGCCGCCGCGGACCACGTTAGGGATGTACCTGTATCGAGTGTTTGTGCATGTCGAAGAAGTGGTCAATCCATCAATCGAAGTCCTACCGACGCCGCTGGTGCTAGGGTCCGTCGACAACATCCATTACAGGAGTCAACGTCAGACTTTCCCCGTGTTACTCGGAATGATGGATGGCACAGGGCCTACTCCATCGCGTGGCGGAGTCCACTGTTTCTTTGGGAGAAGAGGCAGGGCTGGCTGCCTGGATGTGCTCTAATTTGAGGTAACAACTGAATCTCGTCAGATACTAGTTAAATCCGAGCTATGGGTGTGAAGCACTGATGTGCTAGTACATTTGATTGTGACCTGATCTAATTTTGTACCTGAACTTTTTTTAGACAGGGTTGTACGTCAACTTAATGTGCTAGCAGAACTTATTGTGTTGTGTGTCTGTTTTCTTTGGATAGCATCCTGCTTGTGCCGCCTGCGTGAAATTTTTGTATGCAAGTTCAGTGTGCTATGATGTTCTATATGATTGTGTCAACTATATAAGTTTTTACTGAGCATCAGCAATGCATATGGCTGAAAGATGTATTTACGAGCATCGACCGGTCGATGGGTCTCTCTCTCTCTCTCACACACACACACACGCACAAGTGGGACCCGTTGAATTATTTCTTTGCCCGTGACAGCTTTTAATTAGGTTCCACTATAATCTAACTTTTTTCCTTAATTTATTAATTGAGCTCAGTGACTTCAAAAAGTTGTACAGAAGCCTTGTTTGGGCCTTTCCGGCGTCGCTGAATGTGGGCTGAGTAGCCATGTTAGGTTGTACTGTACTACACAGGCCTTTTTTCAACATCAGCAATGCAACTGGGCCGACAGTTGTACACAATATCCGGGTCAACTTGTTATTCTCCGCCCTGCTGGGCTGCAAACTTTCCTAGGAGGTATACATTAGGCTTAACAAGAAAATGGACTTTAAGAAATAATAAATGGGATGTAATTATAATAACTAGGCAGTAACTATAAAAAATGTACCAAACGCGTAATTAGTTAAAAAAATATATTATTTTCGGAATTTGAAAATTGTAATTTCGTTACTTGTTGCGCATGCAATATTTCGTTCGATTATAACGTAATACAACTTTATTTCGAAATTATTTTTAATCTGACTAGAAATTTCGGATAAAAATATGTCGGATCCCATAAAAATGTGGGATTTTTTTTAATTCTGTTTTGACCGGTTGGTTGAAATTATTAATCGTTGTCCTAGATAGAAAATGGGATGTACTTTTAACAAACTGTAAATGGGCTGTAGTAAATTCCATTAGAATTAAAAAAATGGGCTGTACATTCTTACATATCGCAGATGCGCTATATGTTCTCTGCCATACACTTGTGGGCCTTCTAAGTTGACACGTCCCCTAAAAAAACTAAGTTGACGCGTATGCAAGGCTTTGTCAACAACACACGGTCCTGGCAGATGTGGCCGTTGGATGTCCATCCAACGGATGTCGTGCTTCTTCTTCAATCTCGGATATTCTTGCTTCAGCCGCCCAAAAAATGATTCCTCCCCCTTACATCTGGGGCGCACCGTTTCGGAGGCTGACCTGTGGGCCTACTAGGTTGACGCGTACCAAGGGCTTTGTCAACTTAGTCAATATAAACGATTATAGCTGCAGTGACCGTACGATGTCCATCCAACGGCAGTAGTGCTTCTTCAACCTCTGGTCTTCTTGCTCCAGGCGCCTAAAGCAGCGTCGGTCGTGCCGCGTGCTCCTGCCTCCTGTGGCCGGCTATGATGCCGCGGAGGCCTCACCGCCCCCTACTACTCCCACCGCTGGTCAGGCCATCCCTCTACTCACCCACACCCCCTGTTATTCCGCGGCGACGGCAGCCTCACACCACAGCCGAACCAGTGAACCCTCGTACTCCTCTCCGCGCGGGCTTCCACTGTTGCGTCTTCCTCGGCTCCGCGTCGTCCCCTTCCTAGGCCTCGGCGTCGTCCACCGCCCTGGTGCTCTCGGCGCGGCGTGGTCAACATGGTCAAGGAACGGCTTCCATCGGACGTGAACTGTACGTGGAGAGGTTGACAGCTGGGTCCATGACGACAGCAAGGAAGTGCCTCCTTATTACGCGGAAAATAATGATTCCTCCACCTGACAGCAGGGACCCACCGGACGGGCCACCGTATTTTGCGAAAAAACGTTTCCCCCCTGACTGCTGGGACCCACCGGACGGGCCACTGTATTGCGCGAAAAAACGTTCCCCCCGCTGTCAGCTCGGACCCACCGGAAGTGCCTCCTTATTACGCACAAAAAAATGAATACACCCCCTGCTGGTTGGGACCCACCTTGGTGGGAGGCTGACTTGTGGGCCTACTAAGTTGACGGGGATGGAGTGCTTTGTCAACTTAGTCAATATGAACGATTCTAGCTCCATTGACCGTAGGATGTCCATCCAACCGCCGTAGTGCTTCTTCAACCTCTGGTCTTCTTGCTCCAGCCGCCCAAAGCAGCGCCGGTCATGCCGCAGGCTCCTGCCTCCCGTGGCCGGCTGTGCTGCCGCAGAGGCCTCACCGCCCCCTACTATTCCCACCGCTGGCCTGGCCCTGCGGCGAAGGCAGCCTCACACCGCAGCCGAACCAGTGAACCCTCGTACTCCTCTCCGCGCGGGCTTCCACTACAAGAAATACGTCAACTTATGACCACCACTATTAGTCACTGAATGGTCATAGTTTTCCTTTTGTGACCTTTTTGTGACCAAAAACAGATGGTCAAAAGCTGGCCGTCGTAAACTAAAATTAACAACCTTTCTTCTGGAATGGTCGTAGACGTTTATGACAAAAAAAGTCGTAGATTTAACGACCAATTATTTTGGTCACTAGCAATCCGCCCACACCACGTCAGATCCACCGTGGCAAGCTGGCGTGGTAGAATTACGACCAAATGAAAAGGGCGTAAAATAGAATCAGCCCGGTCCATTTTGGCTGTCTACATGGGCCAAGCCCAATAATTTGGCCTTTTATTTTCTGGGAATGGAGCCTTTTTCTGATGATTTTTTCAAAGTCCACTATTGTTTTGGGCCATAGCCTTTTTAGTCTAGTTCTAATTTGGGCCTTGGCCTTTTTGTTTTTCTTGTATGCAGCCATTTACCAACTTTTTTTTACAGTCAACTCTTTTTCTAGGCCCAAGCCTTTTTAGTCAAATTCTTGTTTGGGCCTCGGCCTTTTTGCAGTCGAACTCAATTTAGAGCCCAATTAATCCAAATAATATTCTGTGATCCAAACAAAACTCGAATAATTCAGAAAATGCATAACTACACAGCTTCAGAACTTCACATAGCTTCCAAAATGAGCCATCACAAATTCACCGGTTCCAAAATGAGCCATGACAAGTTCACTGGTTCAACAACAAGTGCTCCGAGGTTCACAAGATCCCAGGTTCACAAGTGCTCCCAGGTTCACTTGCAAAGTGCAAAATGCAACAAACTGCATAAGTTCACGACCTACTACGACATAACTTCCCAGCCTTCAAACTACGACAAATTGCATCATATCAGAGGTTCAAAGACAAACTGCACAGCCATCAAACTACCTTAGCTCTAAAGAGAGCCAACAAGTGGGCTAACTTCTCTTCCTGCTCTTGAGACTACTTGCGCAGCAGCTTAAGTTCCTTGCTTCAGCTTCTTCCGTCTTCATCTTGATTGCCGCCAATTCTTCTTGCATCACTTCAGCTTGAAGCCCCGACCTCTCCAGCTTCTGCTCAAGATCGCGAACATGAGCAGCCACTTCAGCAGTTGCTTTGCCAGAGTTGTTCCTAGATTAATGGAGCCCAACATTCCTGAGGAATGTGCTTTCCTTGACATCGGTCCTGAGCACTTCTTCAACAATTTCAGCACCAGACTTTGGCTCTTCACCTTCTGGTACCGGCGCGTCCTTCATTTTTTCCATCTCAAGCTAGCATATGGAGGAAAATGATAGGCATTAGTGGGAGATCTATTTCACATTTTGCAAACCAAACCAGCACACAAATGGATTATTTGAAGTAACCAAACCAATACACAAAATCTATACATTATTTTACTCAAACTCAAACAGAAGAAGATGATGACTAGTAACTTGACAGCATTATTTGACTAGTAACTTATGTGACCTGGAGACATGCGATTGGAACCATATGATCGCTTCATTAAGCCTAGAATGGTGGTTCTATATAAGATGGCTTCCCGAGTGAGCCGATCATCAAACTAACATTCAGATCAAATTTCATCATATCATAAAAATGCAACAAATAGCTACAACAAGTTCTGATATCTTTGTTGAACTATCAAACTGCACCAAAGCATGGAACATAGCATGTGTTCTTGATTGGCTCCGAATCAAACAGCATCAAATCATCAAAGCATCAAGCAGCATCAAAGCTGGCTATGAATCAAACAGGGCATGGACAAAGCATGGAGTGACTTACTATAGAAGTCTTGACTGGCTCCGAAAACCAGTGCTTCTTGCTGTTGTGGGTGGCTTAAACAAGTCAATTGCAGACAGCTCCTCAGCCTTACGCCTTTCTTTCTGAAATGTTTTTCAACAAAAATTAAAATGTTATTCAGCAAGAATCAGACATGTTACTCAACGAGGATCAAACGGTAAGGTCTCTAGAGAAAAGTTCTCAAAGTGGCAAAAAAGTGTGATGTGTAGTGCCTGGAACCAGTTCTCTGATTGTACACGACTTTTTATCGATTCATATTGTTCGATACACATGATTCCTACAAAAAAGCATACTGTCAGCATGATCTAGCACTAACATATCATGTGCAGAACATAAAGCATCAAACAAAGCAGAGACAAACCTTGTGTCTTGGGGTAGACCACATCTCCACCAGAGCTTGCCATTCACCATCCATCAGATCTGGCACCAGAGACTTAATGCTGACTTTGTTTGCGGCTACGGTGTCAAAATACTTCTTCTTGATCTGATGGCGTCTGTTCTTTGAATTTTTCTGCAGAATGTCTTTGCGCGCGTCGTGATGGTCTCCGAGTCCGTGTTCATCTCAAAATTTGCCTACCAAGATAGCAAACAAGGTAGGAACAATATTAGTGATCATGCATAGGTGTAACAGAAAATAGATAGCACATTAACTATGAAACAAGTAGCTTACAACAACTTTCCCAATGTAGTTCTCCAATAGACTAGCATTTTTTGTATAGCTTGAAGTGAGCAAGAACCGGAAGAGGGCTTCTTGCAACGAGTCCACACTCAGAAGCAAGCTTTGCTGCCTGCAGAGGTTTCTCTGGACGCTTCATCCATTCGGCAATTTGGATAGACACCTTGCTACCAAGCGACTTGGTGATTCTCTCTAGCCCTTTGCCCTTTCTAAGTCTAGTCTTGGTAGTCATTGCATCTGAAAATGAAACTGAACTCATAAATTAGAATAGAAATCGACAAATGCAGGAATCGACAAAAGCATACATGATCATTCCATTTGGAAAATGCACTAGTAAAAGATAGCATTGCAAAGGTCAACTTGCCTGATTGAAGCACACGCTGCTGTTCTTCTTCATTGATGACAGCATTCCTGTCAATAGAAGGTGCAACAGGGCTGAGGTCTGTGTGGACAGTGCCTGCTTCATCAATACAGATAGTTCCTCCTTCATCTAGGCAGACAGTGCCACTTCCATCCATGCTGAGAGTGGTTCCTTCATCCACGGGCAACAACTCATCACCCAATTGCACCGAGGTCTCAGAGTCCATGCGCAGCAGACTTTCCTGACGGTCTATCGCAGTCGCCATCCTTGCTTTCTGCCTTGTGACTCTATCATGGGCAGGTTCATCAGGTTCCAGGATCCTCTTTTTTCGTCCTGGAGCTAGGGCCATCACCGTTCCTGGAGGCATTGCAGCAGATGTTTCTGAGCTCTTCTTCTTCTTGCTGATTGTCTTCTTAACACCAGGCCTCTTCGTCCTAGATTCCTTCAGTGCCTCATATAAATAGCACGGAAAAAAGCATTAGATCACAAGAGAAATATGTGAGCACAAGGAAACACATAGCATAAAAGAACCCCAACCATCCAAGCAAGACAGAGTTTGCACCTTAACAGTCTTGTTCACTACAACATCATCAACTTCCTCTCCATCAATAACTTCATCCTCCTTAGGATTGTACTCTGGGTCATCATTGATAACTCCACTACCTTCTTGAACCTCATCACTTCTACCTTCTTATACACCATTTGTTTTCCTAATCATCGACGCTATTGCACCGATGCCAAGGGACTGGAACATCCGATTGTTCCTCATGATATTTCTAGCCCTAACCTTCTCGTACTCGGTGAGAGGCTCTTCTTTGCATGATAAAGGAAACATAACTATTAGGTGAATGTTTGGAATGCATGGACAGACAGCCAAACATATCTTATGATATTTTATTATCATTTAATCCTAGTTATTCAGGTAAGGAAGACTAACAGCACACAGGCACAATTAAGCCAGCTTATTCAGATTGCAGTAATACATTTCACTTAGCATATTAAGACACAGATTTTATGAAACTGACAGTATAACCACAAGGAGCAAGTTGCATACCAACGGTTGGCCTCATGTTTGACCTTGTCCTCCTTGCCATGGATGATCTTGAGGTGGTGCTTGCAAAATAGAATAAACAACAATCAGATACAACAGGGATAAAGTAAAATGATGCACTAGTATCAATAAAGGAAAGCATTTGGACCATCATGCACATACAGTGATGTAGTGTTATTAATTAAGCAAACATGTAAGTGCACTAAACAAGCATGCATGTACACTGGAAATGTATGTACACTAAACAAGCAAGCAAGCAAAGTGCTACTGATAGAAACAAGCAAGCAATGAAGGAAATTGAAGAGAAGCAAGCAAGTACTATTGATACAAACCCTAATTAATAAGCAAGCAAGTAGCTTCTTCTCCATGTGCTACCGATACAAGCAAGTACTGCTGATGGAAACCCTAATTAAGCATGTATGCAAGCAAGCAACACGAACTGGTGAATTTGTGTCATGTACACATGCTTAGATAGTCTGACAGCAAGCTAGACGAGTAAATCATGAGGACCTTCAAAACAACTAGATGTTGCCACTGGTAAAGCATGAAACAACAATACTTGCAGAAGTACAAAAGCAGATGAAAAATTATTCTGAACTAATATTATGCTGCCTCTACACACCAAAAATGGCTACAAACTAGAAGACACACAAGTTAAGACATTTCGACAATTAGAATCAACTATGTATATTACAGCACCCAAAATTATCTAGCACCAATCTAGTATATATTAAAACTAGTCATACAGCCTTAACACACCAGGAATTCCAATACCACAATAAGTACTAAGCATTCTCTTGTTCACTGGAAAGAAGAACACAAGCTTCATGCGCATATCACAAAAGAAGAAAACTGCTACAAACCCCAGTAGTGCTACTGATAGCAAAGTGCTACAAGCAATCAAGTACATGCTGATACAAACCCTAGTAGCAAGCAAGCAAAGTGCATAAGTGCTACTAATACAAGCAAGCAAGCATGGAAAGTGGTACTGATATAAACAATCAAACTGCTACTGATAGAAACAAGCAAGCAAGGAAGGAAATTGAACCATACAAGAAAGCAAGTACTGTTGATACAAACAAGCAAGCAAGTAAATTCCCAATACGACATTGACAATGCCTTTTATTTTCTTTGGCCCTCAAGGAGCTGCTCATGAATTAGTGCAGCACAAGGCCAATGCCACACGGGACAAACAACGCAATATGTTGGTAGCGCCTACAACTATATATCGTGGAAGATGTGAAGGAGCTTATTAGGAAAGAATGGAGCAGAAGCTGGTAAAGATTAGTCATACTAAACAATTAGGTTGCAGATTTCGTAGCTATAGATTCGAGGAGGGAGCATTCAACCGACTTGTGCTTGCAGAATTGTGACACTGTCAACTGCTCAATAAAGTTCCCGGTCATTGCAACAACAACAACAAAATAAGGCCCGAGGGCCACACGGGACGGCCTCTATGCTGATAAAGAAATGCTCATGTGAATCATGTAATTCCACTATAGCTTGGTGACTGAACACAACACCGTCTACTTAACACAGATTGCTTTTGTGTTTGAGTACAAAAAGAATGCCATACCCGCAAAAAAAGAGGCCAGATCTTGGGCAGCCATAGAACGATATTACAACATCTTGGGTCAGCACAAGGCATCAGTTTTGATGAAATCAAAGGGAAATAAACTTCTGGTTTCATAGGGGTGAATCGTGATGATGACAGCATTCACTTGGCCATACATCTCATCAGAGAGATACGACATAAACATCAGGTTCAGAAACATTAGTGACACAGCGCCCTACTCACAAGAGCGGGTAAACATGCCACGAACCATACCAACGCACATCAAACCCACCCATAACTTCAAAACAACAGAAATGGGCAGCATGAGAGGCCCTGAGGGGCACCTTCTCCAAGTGCTACTGATCTAGGGTCTTCCTCTAACCTCATTCACTTCCTCATCCATCCCCATCCCCTAAAATCAACATGAAACCTAAACCATGAGGGGGATCAAACAAACCACCAGGAGCTCCTAGATGAACATGATCAAGAAACACCAGGAGCTCGTAGATCGACCGAATCCTAACCCTAGATCGACCGCATCCTAACCCTAGATCGACCAGGAGGGGGATCTACCGAACCCTAGAAGATCGAGGGGAGAGGGGAGAGGAGAGGGGTACCTGCCGTCGTCGATCGTTGATGATGTGGATGATGTAGCCACCGTCGCTGATGTGGATGATGTAGTCACTGTCGTTGATGTAGTCGTAGCCGGGATGGTCGATGTAGCCGTCGATGTAGCCACCGTCATCGAGGGGAGAGAGAAGGGTGGATTCATCATCGCTGAGGGCGGCGCACCGTGGCGCGCCGTGGCGGGGCGGCACGGAGCAAGGGAGGGAGTGGGAGCGGGGCGGCGCGGAGCAGGGAGGGGCGGCGGGGAGCAGGGAGGGGGTGGGAGCGGGGCGGCGTGGAGCTAGGGTTTGTCGGGGAGAGGGGAGGGGAATGGAATGGGGAAATTTTGGGGAGTGGGAGGGGAGGGGAGTGGATCCCGCGTGTTTAGTGGGAGAGGGGTGGTGGGTCCCGCATGGTAGTGGGAAATTTTGGTGGGGTGATAGGGAAAATTTGGTGCTAAGAGGGTAATTTTGGTGTGGTGGGAGGGAAAATTTCACACCTTTGGAGGTTTGGAGGCAGAAAAAATCTGGGTTTTTTGTAAACTTTGTAGAAATCATGGTTAAAATCATACCGAATAGCTCAAGAAAACACCGGTATTGCAAGTTTAGTATTTATGCTAGTTGCTAGGCCACATTTGATGATGTGACGCGGAGGTCTCCCATTTTTTTGATTTTTTTTTAAATTTTACGAGGTTTTCAAAAACCGGCCGATTTCGTCGCGGCGGCCGTCCGTGGCTAGGCTTTGAGTCGTGCCAATCTGTTGTCGATTCGTTAAGGAAATGCCTACCTGTGAAGCTAAAAATGATTTTTGGCAAAAATAACGGGCAAGCTATGGAGGACCCGCAGTTCAAATTCCAGCCGGTTATAGCTGAATCGGACGAAGGTGGTCTGAATGGCCGGGAGTAGCTACGAGGGTCGGAAATGCATGCTTTTTGGCGACCGTCCGTGAAACACGGTCTACTTTGAGATAGACATGGAATGGCGCCGTTTGGGGTGACCCTCCTTGTAGCCGCTTCATGAAAAACACATGTCTTTAGCATTAAAAAATGAAAAACGGTTTTTTTAAACAAGTTGGAACCTCGCTTTGGCAAGATTGTTTGCCATCACAAGACGGAGGCATGCGCCAAATTTGGGCATATTATCAAAAAATATTCAACGGATGCAGCCATATCATTGCTAGTTTGGCTTCAAAGCCATGAATCTTCGTTCATGGTAGGTCGTTTTTGAGAACACTTTTTCAAGAAAACACTGGTCTTGCAAGTTTAGTATTTTTGCTAGTTGGTAGGCCACATTTGATGATGTGACGCGGAGGTCTCCCATTTTTTGATTTTTTTTTTGAATTTTTTACGATGTTTTCAAAAACTAGCCGATTTCGTCGCGCCGGCCGTCTGTGGCTAGGGTTTGAGTCGTGCCAATTTGTTGTCGATTCTTTGATGAAATGCCTACCTGTGAAGCTAAAAATTATTTTTGGCAAAAATAACGGGCAAACTATGGAGGACCCGCAGTTCAAATTCCAGCCGGTTGCAGCTGAATCGGCCGAAGGTTGTCTGAATGGCCGGGAGTAGCTACGAGGGTCGTAAATGCATGCTTTTTGGCGACCATCCGTAAAACAGGGTCTACTTTGAGATAGACATGGAATGGCGCCGTTTGGGGTGACCCTCCTTGTAGCCGCTTCACGAAAAAGCATCTCTTTAGCATTCAGAAAATGAAAAACGGTTTTTTTGTTAAACAAGTTGGAACCTGGCTTTGGCAACATTGTTTTCCATCACAAGACGGAGGCATGCGCCAAATTTGGGCATATTATCAAAAACTATTCAACGGATGCGGCCATATCATTGCTAGTTTGGCTTGAAAGCCATGAATCTTCGTTCATGGTAGGTCGTTTTTGAGAACAATTTTTCAAGAACACACCGGTCTTGCAAGTTTGGTATTTTTGCTAGTTGGTAGGCCACATTTGATGATGTGATGCGGAGGTCTCCCTTTTTTTGGTTTTTTTTGAATTTTTTACGATGTTTTCAAAAACTGGCCGATTTCGTCGCCGCGGCCGTTTGTGGCTAGGGTTTGAGTCGTGCCAATTTGTTGTCGATTCTTTGATGAAATGCCTACCTGTGAAGCTAAAAATTATTTTTGGCAAAAATAACGGGCAAGCTATGGAGGACCCGCAGTTCAAATTCCAGCCGGTTGCAGCTGAATCGGCCGAATGTGGTCTGAATGGCCGGGAGTAGCTACAAGGGTCGGAAATGCATGCTTTTTGGCGACCGTCCGTAAAACAGGGTCTACTTTGAGATAGACATGGAATGGCGCTGTTTGGGGTGACCCTCCTTGTAGCCGCTTCACGAAAAACGCATCTCTTTAGCATTCAAAAAATGAAAAACGGTTTTTTTGTTAAACAAGTTGGAACTTGGCTTTGGCAACATTGTTTGCCATCACAAGACGGAGGCATGCGCCAAATTTGGGCATATTTTCAAAAACTATTCAACGGAGGCGGCCATATCATTGCTAGTTTGGCTTGAAAGCCATGAATCTTCGTTCATGGTAGGTCGTTTTTTAGAACACTTTTTCAAGAAAACACCGGTATTGCAAGTTCAGTATTTTTGCTAGTTGGTAGGACACATTTGATGATGTGACGCGGAGGTCTCCCATTTTTTGATTTTTTTTGAATTTTTTACGATGTTTTCAAAAACCGGCCGATTTCGTCGCGGCGGCCGTCCGTGGCTAGGGTTTGAGTCGTGCCAATTTGTTGTCGATTCTTTGATGAAATGCCTACCTGTGAAGCTAAAAATGATTTTTGGCAAAAATAATGGGCAAGCTATGGAGGACCCGCAGTTCAAATTCCAGCCGGTTCCAACTGAATCGGACAAAGGTGGTCTGAATGGCCGGGAGTAGCTACGAGGGTCGGAAGTGCATGCTTTTTGGCTACCGTCCGTAAAACAGGGTCTACTTTGAGATAGACATGGAATGGTGCCGTTTGGGGTGACCCTCCTTGTAGCCACTTCACGAAAAACGCATCTCTTTACCATTCAAAAAATGAAAAATGGTTTTTGTTAAATAAGTTGGAACCTGGCTTTGGCAACATTGTTTGCCATCACAAGATGGAGGCATGCGCCAAATTTGGGCATATTACCATATCATATCTAGTTTGGCTTGCAAGCCATGAATCTTCGTTCATGGTAGGTCGTTTTTTAGAACACTTTTTCAAGAAAACACCGGTATTGCAAGTTTAGTATTTTTTCTATTTGGTATGACACATTTGATGATGTGACGTGGAGGTCTCCAATTTTTTTGAATTTTTTTAAATTTTTTGAATTTTTTATGATGTTTTCAAAAATCGGCCGATTTCGTTGCGACGGCCGTCCGTGGCTAGGGTTTGAGTCGTGCCAATCTGTTGTCGATTCTTTGATGAAATGCCTACCTGTGAAGCTAAAAATGATTTTTGGCAAAAATAACGGGCAAGCTATGGAGGACCCGCAGTTCAAATTCCAGCCAGTTCCAGCTGAATCGGCCGAAGGTGGTCTGAATGGCCGGGAGTAGCTAGGAGGGTCAGAAATGCATGCTTTTAGATAGACATGGAATGTCGCCGTTTGGGGTGACCCTCCATGTAGCCGCTTCACGAAAAACACATGTCTTTAGCATTCAAAAAATGAAAAACGGGTTTTGATGTTTTTACGGTATTTTCAAAAACTGGCCGATTTCGTCGTGGGCGGTCGTCCGTGGCTAGGGTTTCATGTTTTTAGCATTCAAAAGATGAAACTTATATTGTTTCATACATGAGCATGCACAAAAACCCATAATTTTATCTTTCATCCATGAGCATGCATATAAAATTTCAATTCCCATTAATTACCAACCTGAATATTCATAATTAAGAAATTGACATGTTTAGATGACACTGTCATACAACATCCATGAGCATGCACAAAATTAAACCTGACATACTTAACATTGACATGTTCAGATTACACTAACAAGCTTAAACCTAACATGCTTAACATTGCCACTTCATTTCTTAACATCTTCACTCCTCCTTCTTCTCCTTCATCAACCTGATGTGCTCAGAGTGGCGAATCCCAACGCGGATATACTCCTCTACCACAATTGGCATGGTCCTGTGGCCAAGCTGTGGGATTGCAGGCGCCACCACCATCACGAGGTCATTGTCAGGCACCACCAGTGCGAGGTCATCATTGGGCACCACAATCGCGAGGTCGTCGTCAGCCACCATAGCAAGGTCGTCGTCCGCCACCACCATAGCAGGGTCATCGTCAGCCACCACCATAGCAAGGTCGTCATCCGCCACCACCATAGCAGGGTCGTCATCAGCCACCATCATTGCAAGGTTGTCGTCAGCCAGAATAGGCTGCTCCTCGTCATCCCCGCTCTGCTTCTCGTCATCCCCGCTGCTGCTCCCATTGCCTGGCCAAATGCAACAAAGTGTGAACATGGTGTTGTCGTCGTGCAGGTAGAGGAAGCTAAAAGGACAGGAAGAAGATAGGCAGAGATCTTACTGGCATCGTCGTCATGCTAGTAGTGCATGCGGCACATGGTGTTGTCGAACATCTTCACGGTGAACATGGCGTCGGCGTCGTAGCGAAAGACAAGGAAGAACCCGAGCTGTAGCTCATGGGCGCGGGCGAAATGCTCCCAGCCGGGCCCTAGGTACATGTAGCCTTCACCATCGAACACCACCAACACGTCCCACAGCCCGCGAAGCCTGCTGCCGGCCTCCCGCAGCTTCACTTTGTGGGGCTCACGGCCGGCGAGCATCTTCGCAAACTTGTCAGGCAGCCTCTGCAACGAGGGTCCAACAGTGGTTAATTGTGCCAATCAACCACTAGACAGCTGAGTGATGATAAAGAAATGAGTGATGATAAGTATACCTGCATACTGCAAGATTTCTCAATTACGATCTCGAAGAACTCGAAACCTTCCAAGCCATCCATCTCACTTCTCTGAAAAGCAGCATTGTAAATTAAACAACGGGACTGGACATAAATAGGAAACAAGGACTTCAAAAAATTAGAATATTTACTACATGTGTTTGCCAGGGCCTCAATTTGGAATACTACTATAAATGGCAATGGCCTCAATTTGCTCCTACTATATCTTGGCAAAGGGGCAATCATCATCAGCAACAAGAATAACAACATCATGTGCACCCATCAGGTAACCACAACAAAAATAACAACAACAACATCATTAGGTGACCACCAACAACAACAACACTAAAATCTACTATAAATGGACCAGAACACAGCTAGAACCATATCTACTATAAATGGACATTGTTCCATATCTATAAATGAACATATCTGAACATTGGCATAAATGACAGAAAATATCCCTATCTAAACCCATCCATATCTGAACATTGGCATAAACATATCTGAACATATCTATAAATCTACTATAAATGGCAGAAAAGGTATTAAGGCACAAATTTCTTTACAGAGGGAGTACAACCTACTGCATCAAACCTAACCATAAATATCAACATTTCTTCATGGCAAGTCAAAACCACACTCATTTCTACTTTTCAGCACTACATGTATATTTATGTCACAGTCCCAAGAGGAAGGCCAGCATTAGGCATTGCCTTGCAAGCTACATTGAGGCAAACAAGGTTGATTTCATCATCAAATCTGTCACTGAGCTTTCCTGATACTTTAATTAACCACAACCTAGTGCATCTAACCCCAACTAAAAATAACAAAAATTCCTCATGGCAAGTCAAACCTACAGTCCACTAGTATAGTACTATGTGGAAACCAAGCTAGGCGCCCAAAATTAAGATCAGAAACACCAATTAGATACTCCATCTCGTATAGAGTTGTACTAAACCAGTGACAATTAAATGGATTAGAGGGAGTATCAAATTTGAATGCAAATTAAATAGTAACAGAATGATTCAGTTGAGTTGCTGAAGCATGCATTAAGAACACCGCATGAAGGCTATTGGCTTAAAACTGAACAGCTTTATAATCTTTGAAAGCAAATTAAGCCAATAGCCCAAGCAAATCAAAGAACCCTAATCTGCAGAGGGGGGAACAGAACGGACCTGGGGGGACGGCGACTGCAGAGGGTGTCGTGGACGCAGAGGTGCAGGCCTCCTATTGATCTCGTGGATCTGCTTCGGCGGATCAATAGGAAGAGGAACCCGAATCAGCATGCGCCACGGAACCCTAATCTAATCAATAGGCAGAGGAACAGGAAGGAGTCGGCGGATTCATACATTAGGAGGCCGTGGCCGTCGCCGTCGATGGAGGAGAAGGGGATGCCGGCGGCGGAGAGGAGGAGTGGGTCGAGTGGATAACGGAGAGGAGGAGTGGGTCCACTTGTCAGTGAGTGATGTATTTGATATATTCAAAAGGGTTACCATAGAGCACAAAACCAACAGCCACTAACTAGCGCGGTGGTGGAAAAACAGTGGAATAAGCGGCAGGTCGTGGGTTCGAGCCCCCGCTCGCTCAATATTTTTTTGGTAGCTCAGGGGGAAAAGGGTGGAGTCGGTATAGTAGCAAAATGGCTCACTTGTCAGCGAGTGGGTCGAGTGGCCCACTTGCCAGCGAGGTGTGTGTTTGATAGTTGACTAGTTTGATGATTTTCAAAGAGGTGGCATAGAGGAGAAGACTAGTAGCCTCTTCCTAGCCAACTGGTAGAAACACAGTAAAATGAGGTCACGGTCGTGGGTTCGAGTCCCCGCTCGCGCAAATTTTTTTGCTCACAGCTGTCTGATGGAGCGCGCCCATGTTTAGTTGAAGCAAAATTCAGTTAAAGAAACATCTTCAGTTCTGACCAAAACAGCTCTGAAAACTACATGATCAAACCCAAAACTGAATTTTGGTGATCAAAGCAACATCTTCACTTCAAAATAACTTAAGGATCACATCATTTTGTAAACTTTTACATCACAACCAAAACTACATGGTCACCAAAACTACTCAGTTCAAAAAAACAGCATTTTACACGACAACATCTTCATTTCAAAAAAATAGCTCTAAAAACAACATCTTCAGGTCACCAAAAAACAGCATTTTGCATCTTCAGTTCACCAAAACAACATCTTCATTTTGCATTGTATCTTCCATCACCAAAACTTCATGATCACAAAAACTACATCATTTTGCATTGTATCTTCAACCATCATCTCCCTCTCCATCACTACACAGTCTCATGCATTTTGGTACCTGGAGAGATTTGTAGTAGAAAAACTACACCAGGATCACATCAACAACAACTACCAAGGAGACAATATAGCATTAGATCACCAAGGATACCAAATTTACCTTCGCTACTCATCGTCGTCGATACGAAAATAAGGAACTCTATGCCCACTCATGTTTTCCTTATCATCACTACAATATTGCAGCATAGTATGATCAGTCCTGTTTTCCTCATCCTCGCTCTCATGTCCATCCGCTACCCCCTTTCTTCTTTTCTTGATGCCTTCAACTGTTGCAGCACCAATGATCACACGTTCCCGGTCCGTTCGCACTTTGCTTTGCACCGGAACTTCCATAGAGTCATCATTAGCTTGCAACGGAACTTCCGTAGAGTCATCATCTTGATATGTTAGTCCACCATCACTGGGGCCCTTTTCCACTTCAGTTTCAGTCACCCTCCACAAGTGTCTGTGATCAAAGTTTTGCACAACTCGCCATTTTCCGCGCAAAAGAGTGTCTGGCAGATAAAACACCATTGTTGCTTGTGTTGTTAGAATAAAGGAGTCACTCTTATACCAGCACCTTGCAGTGTTGATGCTTTTGAAGTGGCCATCATATTTGACAAAAGAGTCTCTCTTCTTTTTGCTACGAAGCTCAAACCAGTCACAGCGAAATAAGACAACCGAGCGATGGATGCCTCCACTAGAGTTGTACTGCAACTCTACGATGCTTCTCAACTGACCATAGAAGTCAATGATCTCACGATCATGTGACCCCTCAGTGACGATTCCACTATTCTGTGTCTTCCTTTTTTCCTCGCGGTCAACGGTGTGGTACCGGACACCGTCAACAATGCATGCTGAATACACTCTCACTCGCTTATCCGGTAAGCATGCGAAAGCAAATAGATCATCACTGACCTTCTTCTCCTCATGCAACTTTCCAATCTGCACAAATAAACCATTTAGCTAACAATGTTATTTAACAATTGGTGAATAACACAGAAAACATCAAACATGTGGCTAAAGATCTCACATGATTCTTAAACCAATTAGCAAACCCCTTGGCAACCCTTTTATCAACATTGATCTTGCTTTCTTCCTGGTTTAACTCTTCCTTGCATTTTCTGCAATGCAAACAAAACATGTGAACTAAAGCATTAGGCAGGTGCCAACCCAAGCAAAAAAATATAATGAGTGCACAAGATATAATGTACTCGATATATGATAGAACCTCGGCGCAATTGCTGAGCACATACCAAACCATCTTGTCATACTCATCACCAGCCTCCAAGTATTGTGAGGCTCCAAGAAAGTTCACACCATGGTTGAAAGCAGAGACATCACCACTTTGCGAATCAGACCGCTCTCTATTTCTTCCCGGCCGGTTCCATCTTGTTTCCACATCGCCAAAGTATCTAGAGAAAAAATTCAAGCACTCGTCAATGACATATGCTTCAGCAATAGAACCTTCAGGTCTTGCCGTGTTTCGCACATAACGCTTACAAGTAAGCAGCCTTCTTTCGATTGGGTACATCCAGCCGTATTGCACAGGGCCTCTAAGCATTGCCTCTTTTGGTAAGTGCACCGCCAAATGGACCATCACGGTGAAGAAAGCTGGAGGGGAAATCTTCTCGAGCTTGCAAAGAATAATTGGGATTTCTTTTTCAAGTCTTTCCATGACAGTTAACTTGAGTGTTTTGCAGCACAGTTCTCTAAAGAAATTTTCCAGCTCAGCAACCGCTTCATATATATCCTTGTCCATGATTCCTCGGAGGCCCGCCGGTAAAATCCTTTGGAGGAGGATGTGACAATCATGGGTTTTCGGTACTGAAAGCTTGAATCCATCAGAAGTAACACACTTTGCTAGGTTAGCAGCATAACCATCTGGAAATTTCACCGCTTTTAGGAATTCACAGAATGCAAGCTTTCGTTCTTTACTCATTGTATACCATGCTCGTGGCATTTCAAATGAATCTTCATCTTCATTGTGTTGTAGATGCTAATCTTCTCTTATGCCCATGTCCTCCCAATCAAGCCTAGAACTAACCGTGTCCTTTGTCTTCCCTTCAATGTTCAGAAACGTCCCTAGCAGATTCTCGCATATGTTTTTCTCAATGTGCATTACATCGATATTATGCCTTAATTTCATATCAGCCTAGTATGGCAGGTCCCACAAACAAGACCTCTGGTCCCAACATTGACCTTCCTCACGCTTTCTTTTCTTCGCAAGCTTTCTTGGTCTCACATCTTTCACCTTTTCAAGTTGCTGCTCCAGCTCTTCTTTAGTGAATTTAGCTGGCTTGTCACGGGTTTCATTCTCACCATTAAAATCTTTGCTTCTTCACCAGCGATGGTTTCGGGGAAGAAAGCGGCGGTGCCCAATATAGCAGATCTTGCTCCTTATTCTCTTTGTGTAAGGGTCTTTGTCAGAATGGACACAGGCCTTATAACCCGCTGTGATCCTGCCAAACAGAGTGTGCAGAGCCGGGAAATCATGGATGGACCATATGATTGCAGCACGTAGATTGAACTTTTCTTCCGGACTCAAGGCATCGTATGTAGGTACACCAGTCCAGAGCTGGAGCAGTTCTTCTATGAGGGGCTCCATAAAGACATCAAAATCCTTTCCTGGAGACTCTGGACCCGGGATAAGCAATGACATCATGAAGTTGGACTGATCCATGCAAGCCCATGGTGGCAGGTTGTACGGCACCACAAAAATTGGCCACATGCTATAAGACGTGCTCATGTTCCCAAACGGATTAAACCCATCTGTGGCAATGCCAAGTTTTATGTTCCTTGGATCTGCAGCAAAATCTAAATGTATACAGTCAAACCCTTTCCATGCCTCTCCGTCCGCTGGATGGCTCAGCTCATTGTCCACAAGTTGCCGCTTCAGCTTGTGCCACTGTACCTCACGCGATGATTTCTTCGAGATGAACATCCGATGCAGCCTTGGTATCAATGGAAAGTGCCTCAGTACCTTCTCCGGTATTGAGTTCTTCCCATCAGCATCTTTCCACCTAGAGGCATTGCATTCTGGACAGTTGTCATGCTTTGCTAAATCCTTCCGAAACAAGACACAGTTATTTGGGCACACATGTATTAACACATAACCTAACCCCAGCCTGCGGATTATGCTCAATGCTTCATCATAAGATCTGGGACCACAACTATCAGGGAATTGCAAGCTCAAAAGGCGGAGTATTGCGTTGAATGCAGCATTGCTAATCCGGTAGAAAGACATGATGTGGAGTAACATCACGGTGAAGGTAAATCTTGAAAATTTATCCCCTTCATGACCTGCGCGCTTCGCCTCCTCTAACACCTCAGCAAACAACGACTTCTGTCCATCAGCATGATCTTCAGCATCATACAAATCCTTCAATAGGTCAGGAATCCTATCATCTTCATGACCATCCTCTTCCTCCAAACCAGCATTATCTCGCAAAACCTTTTCCATGAAATCAATGCCAGCATCACCACCACCCATCATATGAGGGGTCTGTGTATCAGCTTCAAAATGTTGAGGTTGTTCGTCTAAAGGTTCCCCATGATATATCCATCTATCATATGTGCTGGACATCCCATTCAGAAGCAGATGATCTTCCACTCTTCCTTGAGCCATTCTTGGACGGTTGAGGCATTCACATCATGGGCAAAGAATGTGAGTATTGTTGGCAAAATTTGCCCAAACAAATGCCATGAAATCATCAACTCCTTTCATATGTTCTTTCGAAAACTTTCTAACTCCTTTTCTAATCCAACTTCTGTCCATCTGCCAAAGACAACAAATTGTTGCAACTTAGCAAATCAATCTAAGTGCATCAAGATTAATTAATGAAAATCGATGGTAGTATGGGCAGCTAAAAATCCAGAAAATTTTATATGCTAATTGCCTAACCACAACATTGAAACAAACCAAACTATAAATCAAACCAACAAAGAAATTGGCATGAATTTATGTTGCAGAGAAGGCTAATTCAAATTAAACCAAACCAAGATTTGGAAGGATCATGTTTCTGGGAAGACCAAGCTAGCTAGCTCGTAAAAAATACTATGTAGTTTCTATCAATTACAATTACTATAATCCTAACAATCTGTAGACAAACAATTGAAGAACAACTGAGGCCATCTAGCTCAAATTCCCCCCAAATCTTAACCGAACAAGGCCTGAAGAATCCTTAACAAACAAGCTGAAGAACTCCTCACAGTACATCACGAAAATTCATCTATGCAATATCTACCAAACAAGCAAGCTATCTCCTAACTCCTAACAGTGCATCAACAAAATTCATCTATGCTGAAGAATATTTGACTGAAATCCATCTACCACTGAAATCCATGCTCGGGTGACGAGGTGCAGATAATGAGAGAGGAGATGGGGGAAGAGGTGAGGGGTGCATACCGGGAGGTGTGCTTGCGTCGGCGGCGAGTCCCCCTTGCTTGGCGAGCCTCTCCTTTCGTGGGCGAGGACGCCGTTCCTGCCCCCGCCCCACCACCGTCGGTCGCCCACGCCCCTGCTGGTCGCTTCGCCTCCACGCCCTGCCTCGCCTCCGCCCCCTGCTGGTTACCTCCGCTGCCGGCCCCGCCCCCGGCTCCGGCCCGGCCCTTGCTGGTTGCTTTCGCTGCGAGGCCCTGGGAGAGGTCACCTGCGGCGAGGTCGTGGGCAAGGCAAGCAGCCCCTGCTGGTTGCTTCGGCCGCCGGCCCTGCCCTTGTCCGCCCCCTGATGGTTGCTTCCGCCCGCCACCCGCCGCACACCGGCCCCGCCCCTACGGGTTGCTTCCGCCGCCGCCCACCGCCACCTGGTCGGAAGACCTAGAAAAACTCTAAGTGTTGCTCTGTTCGATGCCACCCGCCGCCACCTGGTCGGAAGGTCCCACTTGTCACTGATACGAGAGAGTCGTGGTTTTATATACTATATAGAAAACTACACATACATTAGCAACAATCTCTCTCTATCCCAGCGGTACCGAACGAGCGAACCCAGCGCCAGGTCGTGGGTTCGAGTCCCCGCTGGCGCACATTTTTTAGGGAATTAAACGCTCGCTCACCCACCTGTCAAATGGGTCCCGCCTGTCAGTGTTGCTCTGTTCGATGCCACCTGGTCGGAAGGTCCCACTTGTCAATGATACGAGAGAGCCATAGTTTTATATAACGTATAGATAAATTCCCATACATGAGCAACTGTCCCTCTCTAGCCCAGCAGTAGCAAGCGAGCGATCCAAGCGCAAGGTCGTGGGTTCGAGTCTCGCCTCACGCATCTTTTTTGGGCGAATTAAGCGCTCGGCCCCACCTGTCAAATGGGTCCTGCCTATCAGTGTCTGCCCCGTCTGTCTGTTGAATATTAACATTTAAGAAAAAATGACACCTAGACAGTGACACATATGCGAGGTTGCTGAGGTGGCTGCCTAATCATCCTAATTCATTCAAACTCAAGCATAGTGACCATTTTATATTGGTCATTATCAGCTAGGCGTGAGGCAGTGGACAGTGCTTCCCGCTTTACGACCATTTCCTCTAATCAAATTACGACCTTTCTGATCAGAATGGTCGTTGCGGGTTAGGGTTTGGAGCCCCCCGAACAGCTTTTGACCAATTGGTCTAAAATGGTCATAAATTTATGACCAATTCTTCTAGGGTCAATAACAGAAGGTCACAAGTGGACATATTTCTTGTAGTGTTCCACTGCCGCGTCTTCCCCGGCTCCGCGTCATCCCCTTCCTACGCCTCGCCGTCGTCCACCGCCCTGGTGCTCTCGGCGCGGCGTGGTCAACGTTGTCAAGGAACGACTTCCATCAGAATAGTACTGTACGTGGAGAGGCTGACAGCTGGGGCCACGGCGGCCGCAAGGAAGTGCCTCCTTATTACGCGCAAAATAATTATTCCTCCACCTGATAGCAGGGACCCACCGGACGCGCAACTTTATTTCGTGAAAAAA
Organism: Triticum aestivum; assembly: GCF_018294505.1. Taxonomy (NCBI): domain Eukaryota; kingdom Viridiplantae; phylum Streptophyta; class Magnoliopsida; order Poales; family Poaceae; genus Triticum; species Triticum aestivum. Next base: position 105,426,722 of record NC_057814.1, on the reverse strand, counting down.
ACATTTCCACCTGACTGCTGGGACCTACCACCTACATCTTCGCATGCAAGGAAGTGCTTCCGGGCAAAAAAAAACGATTCGCCCCCATGACTGCTGGGACCCACCAGCTACATCTTCGCAGGCAAGGAAGTGCCTGACAATCGGGACCCACCTGTTCGAAGCGTACGTAGCGTTGTCATTCTGGTCGCGAACGTGTACGTACATACTGGTACGTACAGCCGGCCAGTGTGCAAGAAAGAAAATACGGCCATGTACGTACATATGGGCAGGGTCTCGAACGCCTACTCGTGCATACGTACGGCCAGGGCTCGTGTACATGGCTGGGTCGGAACGGAGAAACTGCGTCGTCGTGTTCATGGGGAGCCAACCGGCTGGGTCAGAACGGAATGCGTCATCGTGTTCATCGGGAGGGCTTGGACGGAATAGCCTATGGAAACGAGGCCTGGCGTACCGTAGAACGGAGCAAATAGCCTTGTGTTCAACCGGCCACGTTCGTAACGAGATCCTGTTCATGGGGAGGGGTCTAGCGTACCGCAAAACGAAGGAAACGGACCTCCTACAGTCGAAACGGGGGTCCTGTTGATCGGGAGGGGTGTGGCATACCGCAAAATGGAGGAAACGGACTTGTGTTGGAGCGCTACAGTCGAAACGGGGGTCCTGTTCATCGGGAGGGGTGTGGCGTACCGCAAAACGGGACTCCACGGGATACTGTTCATCTCCACCGTCGACCCCCTCCAGCCTCCGCGGGCTAGTGTTCATCCACCGTCGACCTCCTCCAGCCTCCACCTGCGGCTGTTCATCCACGGGCTCCTGTTCATCCAGCCTCCACCGCGCGCTACTCCACCGGCTACTGTTCAACCAGCCCTCTCCATGGGCTCCTGTTCAACCACCCCTCCCCGGGGTACTGTTCATCCACCCCTCCACCGTGTACTGTTCATCCAGCCCTCCACGGGGTGGTCCTGTTCATCCAGCCCTCCACGGGGTCCTGTTCATCTAGCCCCAACCGGCTCGATCGGTCGGGGTCTTGTTCATCCAGAGGCAACACCACGGGGTCCTATTCATCCACCCCCACCGGGAACTGTTCATCCAAACCACCCCAACAAGGCTCACTATTCATCCAGAGGTAGCATCGATCAGCTTCAGTTAGCAGCAGTAGCGAAGGAATCACTTGATCGGGTTCAGTTAACAGCCATCGATCGATCGCTCGGGTTCAGTAACGCGTAGCCTGTAGTGCAAATGGTCGGGTTCATTAGAGCCCAACGCCTCGCTCGGGTTAAGTTAGAGCCCAACGCCTCGCACCCACGCGCGTGTGTGTATGAGAGAAACGCGCATCGCTCGGCCCCGACCACCCACCGTAACCGGGAACACCCTGATATTTTCCTCGCCCTTGCTTCTACCATGGTTTTTTCCAGCATGGACGGCCCAAAGAATGTCATGCAGCTGCGTCTCCGGCCAGCCCAGGACGAAAAGCCCATTTTCTATCATGATTTTTTTCATAGAAGTAGGACCCCACCAAATCTATGATGATACCGGGTTTTGTCACAATTATCGTCATAGAAGTGTCATAAGTATGACAGAAAAAATTTCGTTCTGCCCAAAATGTCACGGATGTGTCTTTTTTTTGTAGTGGAACCTACCTCAGCGCCTCGATGGCCCATCTCCACCACGCTCTTGCATCTGCCGCCCATGGGGGCAGCCTTGTCTCATTGGTACGGGCAAGGGAGAAGTAAGAGAAGAAGGGGAAGTTGACCCGGTGGGCTTAGGCACTTGTTTAAAATAAAAAGGGGTCAATCTGACCCGGCGGGTTCGTTCTGAGCTGCCCGGTTTTCATGTCACCTTGAGACTCAGGGGCTACAATGACATGACTCAGTAAATCATTGCCAGTTTAAAGCAGATTCAAGAACTCCTGGTCATTGGAGGGAAAAATAACCCGATCACGGAGGCTGTTGTTATATTGATGAAAATTTAAAGGCCGTCAGAAAATCTCCGGCTCAAAATGAAGATTCCGGATCAAAATTCGGATCAAGGAAAATATAATTCCTACAAAGCTTTGAAGCTCTCAATATCCGGTTTAAAATGCCGGATTAGGAAGAATTTATCTCTTGCAAAAAGTTAAAGGTTGCCGAAGAAGACCTGCTGCCATGATACGCGGTTGAAACATGGGTATCCTGCCTCATGGGCATATCTTATTATGGTCACTTGGGGGCTTACTGCTCATATTTGAAACATAGTTGTGAATATCCCTCTTGATCGGCTCAATGCCACACTTATGATCACTTGGGGGCTTCCAGCTCATATTTGGAGCATAACTGCGAATATCCCTCTTGATCGGCTCAATGCCACACTTACGGTCACTTGGGGGCTTCCTGCTCATATTTGAAGCATAGCTGTGAATATCCCTCTTGATCGGCTCAATGCCACACTTATGCTCACTTGGGGGCTTCCTGCTCATATTTGAAGCATAGCCGTGAATATCCCTCTTGATTGGCTCAAAGCCATAAACCACTTGGGGGCTTCCTGCTCATTGAGCATAGCTGTGAATATCCCTCTTGGTCCGGCTCATACGGCGTGGTTACAAAGCACGTGGGGGCCTCCTGTTCAAACATAGGTGTATTCACCAAAGAGAACAATGCGTTACTACCCTCGTGAGCATATTTGGAGTTTATTAACCAGGTCTGGCTTTGGACGTTAAGTCTCTAGTATATATTTGGATTGCGCCATTGGAATCATGCACTTATAAATCATTGGATTATATTATTCCAATCTTTAATAGCCTACAAGCTGGATTTTTATTATGGTTATCAATAACCAATATTATGATTGAGGTTTTCAAAGTCGCTTTAGCGCAATGGCTATTATTTTATCAATGGATATGATTTATTCTACAATGGAAGGAATAGTCCCGAGTCGCTGCAGGCTTACGACCAGGCACTTGGGGGCTACATTATTCAAGTTGAGATTACATTATATATGCAAGTCCCATGTCACTTCCAGCATGCACCATGGCACTTGGGGGCTAATGCAAGGTCATTTCTTACTTGCCTCATTGAAGACCCGACTCATCAAATCGTAATGAGCCGGCCCTTGGGGGCTACTAATTGCTGCTGTCAATAATTCAAGGTACACAAGCCTTAATCCATTATATTGAAGGGTTCATTGCTCAGTTGGTAGAGTACAAAGTTCTTAACCTTATGGACGTCGGTTCAAGCCCTACGATGGAGGCTACATCATATGATGTTATTTTCAAATGAAGTATATATAATGTCCCAGCTCAGTATTATCTTACTGAGCCGGCCCTTAAGGGATACACTGATTGAAGTTTTTATGAGCATAAGGCAGTTACAAGTCCCAGGTTGCTGGAAGCATGACAACCTGGCACTTGGGGGCTACATATGTGGAATATTTAGTTTTGACTAGTGACTGAGATTAACAACCTAGATTTTTTCAAGGTTGCAACATTTATATTGAAGCAAGTTTTAAGCGGTCACTACTCTCCCTTCTTAAGACTTTGGGGCTACAAGTGATATGCATATAAGAGAGATACATTTTCAAGCTTCATGTTAACAACAATTATGGCCCGGTGCCATCAATATTTACAAACCGGCAATTTTCATAATCATAAATTGGCAAGATCTACATCTTCAAGCCGGCCGAAAAACAGATGAGTATTTCAAGACCAATATTTTTGTCAAATTAGATTATTCTTTATAATATTTTTCTATAAGAAGACAATGACAGCAAATTGACTATGAAGCTGGTCTATTGACCCAGACTTTCCAGAAGAGGGAAATGACAAGGACTTAAGGATGATCAGGTGCCGGCTCAGAAAAACTTTCAATTTGGAGCACACCCTATCAAGTTTGTTCTTGTGTTTATTTTGCAGGATGAATTTAACATGGATAAATCCAAATTAAACTTGGGGCTAATGTCGGGGATATACCCCGCGGTATGACCCGGATGGGAATATAACCCGGCCGAACTTGGCGACTCACCAGAGACCCGGCTTATACTTGGCGACTCACTAGAGACCCGCCCGAACCTCCGGCTCATTAGTAACCCGGCGGGCGGGTCAGACGATCGACATGACCCAACGGCCCAGAAGGCGGCTCGTGGGGAGGTCGGCTTATGTTATGGTGGGTCGACTTAAGATGAAAGGCATAAGGAATATTCTCGTACAAAGGAAGCAAGACTAGGACTCCACTTGTAATAGAGTAATCCTAATCCTACTAGGACTATTCATGTAACACCGCCCCTGCAACTTATATAAGGAGGGCCAGGGCACCCCAAGAGGGACAAGTTTCACGAGTTAGGTTTAGACAGACAAGTCAATAGCTCTCGAGATAGAGCACCCTTGTAATTGTGATCATCATCTTCAATATCAATGAAGCAGGATGTAGGCTTTTACCTCCACCGTGAGGGGCCAAACCTGGGTAAAACCTCGCGTCTCTCGTCCCGCTCAACCCCTCTCAAGCTACCACATAGATGCGTTGGCCTCACGACTAAGTCCTTTTCACGAGGACATCTGCCGTGACACATCCACGATAGCTCCCAACAAGCAAAAGAAGAACAAGGAAATCTTTTTGGATTTTCTTTTTAACGCTACTACTAAGCATGCATAGAAAGTAAATTACTACAACTATTTTTTTGGCTTTTCTAAAGTTTTTCAAACACACAAGAAGAAAGCAAGAAAATAAATCTAAGCATGGATAATACAATGAAAAAGTGTGAACACCGACAAATAGAATAAGTGGACACGAATATAATGTCGGTGAGAAACACGTACTCCCCCAAGCTTAGGATTTTGGCCTAAGTTGGTAATCGATCAGTAGCCTGGAGGGTAGTAGCTCACAGAGGCTCTCGGTACGGATGCCTCAGCACGCCGTGCCGCCAATACCGCTGCATTGTGAGCTCGGGCCTCGCTCTCAAGAACAAAATACCTTTCCTTGCTGTTATAATCAAACAGAGCAGGCGCAGGCCAATATGTGTCCACAATATGTGATTGGTTAAACAACAAATTATAAGTGAAGTTGTCAGCCCTTCACGAGAGAATCTTATGCTCTTTTAGAGGATCAAAATATATATACCAAGTAGGGAGGATAGGATCAAAAGGCAAAGGTGAAACACCCAGCCCTCGTGCTAAACGTGTGGCATATATTCCACCATAGAACCATCCACTTTTGACGTTATGATAAAGTCTACGTGCAACAATTGCTCCAAGGTTATAATTCCTTTCACCAGTGAGAGCAGTGTGAATGAGGCTCAAGTCTGGAGCACGAAGTATGCTACAGTCTTGTTTGCCTACTATGCATTTCCCGTTAAATAATGCAAGGTACTGAATTGCGGGAAAGTGAATGCTCTTTATTCTTCCTTGTCTCACTGCCCTATTTTCACCGTAACAAAGGCTAGTCAAGAAAGACTCATACTCAGCCTTTGCTGGCTCATCAAGCGAACCCCAAAATGGAAGTTTGCAATGGTTAGCAAAGTTCTCTAGTGGAATAGTAAATGGATTCTCATAAAGCACAAACGACACCCTAGACTCACGTGGAAAATATTTTAAACTTTTGAAAAATGATTCAGTGCGAAGATGGCGCTGTACACACTTATCTGAGAGGTAGGGACCGAGACCGGCATTGTGAACATATTGCTCGAATTCCTCTTTGATGCCCACTTGCATCATATACTCATCACAAGGCCATAAGCAAGTTTTGGTGGCCGCATCTCGCGTGGAACTTTCGCTTGGTTCAACATAAGACGGGCGAGCAGAACTGTCACTAGAAGATGCCCCCGAGGATCGTCTCCTCGAACAACTCCTTCCAAACAAGTTCATAATGTCCGCGTACAATTTTTCCGATGAACAAAAATCTAAATTTTTAGTTCACATTATTTTTCCAACAAAACTTCACAAAACTAATAACAACTACTCCTAGGGATACATATAGGCCATAGCAAGCATTCAAACTACTTAGAACACTGAGAATTGAACATGCAAGCACATCTACAACAGCACCAAGAGTAGCTATTTATTCAATGTGGATTTGCATCGCCCCAACAATAAGCATTTCATATTTCTTTTTGGCAGTAGGTAGAGGTATTTGAAAACTTCCAATAGTGATTGTCGGAGATTTTTCAATAACATTAATACCATTCACTTGGAATTGTTTCTTCGGAAAGTGCACCGTATGCTCATTACCATTAATATGAAAAGTTACCTTACTTTTATTGCAATCAATAACAGCCCCTGTAGTATTCAAGAAGGGTCTACCAAGGATAATCGACATGTTGTCGTCCTTGGGCATCTCAAGTATAACAAAGTCAGTCAAAATAGTAACATTAGCAAGAACAACGGGCACATCCTCACAGATACCAATAGGTATAGCAGTGGACTTGTCAGCCATTTGCAAAGATATTTCAGTAGGTGTGAGTTTATTCAAGTCAAGTCTTTTATATAAAGAGAAAGGCATAACACTAACACCAGCTCCTAACTCACACAAACCAGTTTTCACATAATTCTTTTTGATAGAGCAAGGTATAGTTGGTATTCCCGGATCTCCAAGTTTTTTAGGTACTCCATCTTTGAAAGTATAATTAGCAAGCATAGTGGATATTTCAGCTTCCGGTATTTTTCTATTATTTGTGATGATGTCTTTCATATACTTTGCATAAGGAGGCATTTTCAAGATATCAGTCAAGCGAGTACGCAAAAAGACTGGCCTCGGATCTCACCAAAGCATTCAAATCATTCCTTTTAGTTGACTTGGGTGGAAGAGGCATAGGTTTTTGAACCCACGGTCCTCTTTCTTTACCGTGTTTCCTAGAAACAAAGTCTCTTTCATACTTTTTATTTTTAGTTTGTGGGTTATCAAGATCAACATGTGGTTCTATCTCAACATCATTATCTGGTTCTTTTTCATTATTTGGTTGAGTGTCTTCATGAACCTCATCATTATCTTTTTCATTATCACTAGGTGAGTGTTCATTACCAGATTGAGTTTCAGCATCTGAGATAGAAGTTTCATTATTATTATCAGGAGGTTTCTCTATTTCAGGTTCACTAGAAGCATGCAAAGTCCTATCTTTTTTCTTTTTCTATTTGTTTCTAGAAGGACTAGGTGCACTGGTGTTATCTCTTTGTGAATATTGTATAACTCTTTTTGGGTGTCCCTTGGGATAAAGTGGTTCCTGAGTCATTCTACGTCTTCTAGTTGCAACTCTAACAACAAAGTCATGCATATTATGATTCATTTCATCAAGTAATTCTCTTCGTGATTTAGCAACTTGTTCTAACTGGGTTTGAACCATAGAAGCATGTTTTCCAACACCTCTAACATCATTTGAAATTCTAAATAACAAGTCACTCAAGCGAGCAATCATATCCGAATTATATTTCAATTGTTTCATAGCATTTGCATTGAAGTGATCTTGTTTTCTAATATAGTTTTCAAAATCATAAAGGCATTGGCTAGGATGCATATTGTGAGGATTGTCATTTTCATTGAACTTCATAAGAGAATTTACCTCTACCACCTTAGGCAGTGGTGGTGTGTTAAGCCCATGTATTTCTTCAATAGGAGGTAAATTTTAACATCCTCAGCTCTAATACCTTTTTCCTTCATAGATTTCTTTGCCTCTTACGTATCTTCGGGACTGATATATAATATACCCCTCTTCTTCGGAGTGGGTTTAGGCGGTGTTTCAGGAAGAGTCCAATCATCATAATTTTTCAATATGTTATTCAATAAGTCTTCAACTTGAGCAATAGTTTGTTCCCTGAAAACACAACCAGCACAACTATCTAGGAAGTCCCTAGAAGCATCGGTTAGTCCATTATAGAAGATATAAAGTATTTCATTTTTCTTAAGTGGATGATCAGGCAAAGCATTAAGTAAATGGCAAAGTCTCCCCCAAGCTTGTGGGGGACTCTCTTCTTTAGTTTGAACAAGGTTAAATATTTCTTGTAAGGAATCTTGTTTCTTATGAACAGGAAAATATTTTTTAGAGAAGTAATAAATCATATCCTGGGGACTACGCACACAACCAGGAGTTAGAGTATTGTACTAAGCTTTAGCATCACCCTTTAATGAGAAAGGAAATAATTTGAGAATAAAGTAGTAGCGAGTTTTCTCATCATGATTAAAAAGGGTAGCTATATCATTCAACTCAGTAAGATGTGCCACAACAGTTTCAGTTTCATAACCATGGAAAGGATCAGATTCAACCAAAGTAATTAACTCTGGGTCGACAGAGAATTCATAATCCTTATCAGCAATATAGATAGGTGAAGTAGCAAACTTAGGATCACATTTCATTCTAGCATTCAGAGACTTTTCTTTATACTTGCATAGTAATTTCTCTAGATCATCTCTATCATTGCAAGCAAGAATCTCTCTAGTTGATTCTTCACTCATAACATAACCTTCTGGTACCTTAGGCAATTCATATCTAGCAAGCCCAGTTCTAGCAGGTGTTTCAGGAGTTTCAGTTTTAAGTTCATCATCAAATTCAACAACATCATGTTGTATAACTCTAGCAATTTGTTCATCAAGAAATTCACCAAGTCGCACATCATCATTATCAAGCAAGGTACTAGCATCTTCATAAGCATCATTCGTAGCAAAAGTAGCATAATCAATAACTTGCGACATATTAGAATTGATAGCATGTGGTCACTACAAAAAAAAGACACATCCGTGACATTTTGGGCCTAACGAATTGTTTTTCTGTCATACTTATGACACTTCTATGACAATAATTGTGACAAAACATGGTATCATCATAGATGTGGCGGGGTCCTACTTCTATGACAAAAAATCATGACAGAAAATGGGCTTTTCCTCCTGGGCGGGCCGGAGATGCAGCTGCATGACATTCTTTGGGCCGTCCATGACGGAAAAAACCGTGGTAGAAGTGAAGGCGAGGAAAATATCGGGGTGTTCCCGGTTACGGTGGGTGGTCGGGGCCGCGCGTGGGTGCGAGGCGTTGGGCTCTAACTGAACCCGAGTGAGGCGTTGGGCTCTAACTGAAACTGAGCGATTGCACTGCAGGCTACGCGTTACTGAACCCGAGCGATCGATCGATGGCTGTTAACTGAACCCGATCGAGCGATTCCTTCACTACTACTGCTAACTGAAGCCGATCGATGCTGCCTCTGGATGA